>NC_081436.1:18947057-19010385 GCF_949786415.1 Peromyscus eremicus | reverse complement strand
GTAATCGCCCTGTATGGACAGTAGGGAAGTCCTGGGGGTGTCTGTTTGGAGTTGGAGGGAAGGGATGTTCAGACAAGGAACCCATGGTCGTTCTAGATCTTCTCAAGCATGATGATGTATAAGGAGCTTGGTGGAACCGTGGGGTACATAAAATGACTCAGTGATTCCCACACTACGTTGGCCAGCCAGGTTCAGAGTTCAAAGCATGCTTCAAGATGCCGGGAGGGCCAAGGGAGGAGCCACATGGACAAAGCAGGGTGCTGGGACTCAGGCCGATAACGCCACACTACAGATGTCACTGTGACCACTAAGAAAGGAGGGCTTTGGCAGAGCCCATGAAGGAGAGGCCTTGACGAGCCTGTGAGGCCCAGGAGTGCCGGCTGCTCTGTCTCCCTGGAGATCCCATCCCTAAACCTGCAGGCCCCTCTTCCCAAACCACCTCCTGGTGTCCTGGTCCCTGGAGAGAGACAGAGACAGAGAGATAGAAAGAGAGAGAAACAGAGACAGAAGAGGGGAAAGGAGGGAGGAGGGAGGGAAGGAGGGAGGAGAGAGGGAGGGAGGGAAGGAGGGAGGGAAGGAGGGAAGGAGGGAGGAGAGAGGGAGGGAGGGAAGGAGGGAGGGGAAGGAGGGAGGAGAGAGGGGAGGGAGGAGAGAGGGAGGGAGGAGAGAGGGAGGGAGGGAGGGAAGGAGGGAGGAGAGAGGGAGGGAGGGAAGGAGGGAAGGAGGGAGGAGAGAGGGAGGGAGGGAAGGAGGGAAGGAGGGGAGGAGAGAGGGAGGAGGGAGGGAAGGAGGGAGGAAAGAGGGAGAGAGAGAGAGAGAGAGAGAGAGAGAGAGAGAGAGAGAGAGAGAGGAGAGCTGTCTGCTCTCTCCTGAGGCTCTAACAAAAGCCTTCTCGTGACCCATCAGGGGCAAGGCCTGCCAGGGAGGGGTGCAGGGGTGCCTGGCTGGCCCTCATTTGGCCCTTGGCTGCCTGCATGGCTGGAAGCAGGCATCTTGCTGCGGTGGTGGAATTGGCAAAGCAGTCTCCTTTCATTCCATGGCTTGCCTTTCTGCCAGGCAGCCGGAACCGCCACACACCGCTCCTCCGTTCATCCAAGAAACACAAATAAATAAGGGCAGCAGAGACGTAGCTTCCTTCGGCTAGGTCACCAGCCCACCCCCTGCTGACTCACGGTAGAGAAGGTGGAGGCTACACTCTGAACAGGGCCCTCTGGGGTCACCACAGCTGGCTTTGAACCATCAGGCTGCGCCCCCACAGGTTGGGATCTGCCTGAGATTCTGGGTCTCCGGCCTCAGTAAAGATGTGACAATTTCCCTGGCTTCAGACAAGGCCTGGCTTCCTGGACATGCCTATGGAGTGACAGAATAAGGGCTCCCATGTCCCCAGCCTCAACTCTTGTCATCACCTGGTGGGGCCTAGGACAAGAGACCCCCTCAGTATGTTTCTGGTCCCTCCCTTCTTCTACCCAAGGGCCTATGAGGTTGACTTCAGGGGAGACCCCAGGCCCAGGGTTGGCTGTGACCCTGGGGGTGACAAAGACCCTAAACGGTAGTACAGCCAACAGGTGGCTTCCCACTGTGAGCCCACCCTACAGTGACCTTCTTTGGCTCTCTCTCAGGCTATCATCCTGACGTCTGCTCCTGTCACTCCCTCTGCTACTGACTCTACCTAGAAGCCAAGCCCTTTAGCAGCTCCTTGGACCTGGGTCCTCCCCACCAAGTCCCTGAGCCTGGAAGCAGGACAGAGGGCTCCCATGGCCCCTCGGTGGGGTTTGCTTCCCTCGAGGGCCACATTCTGGCTTTTGTGGACTGATTAGGTTCCCAGGGGCCTCATCCCAAGAACAGGCCCTGGCTTAGAGCCCTCAGGGACAGATTCCAGTCCCAACCAATTGGGAGGCCCTGCCCCTGCCTGGAAAACCCCATTCCTGGCTGGGAGGCTCGGACCTTGGCTGACAAGCCCTGTCTCATCTGGGAAGCCAGGCCTAATAAGGTCTCATCCCCATCCCCTCCTCCTCTGCGAGGAGTCTGCCCACAGTTACCCTTCCCTCCTCCGCCTGCATTGACCTCACTTTGCTTCCAGGTCTGGCTGCCTCGTCTCCCTTAGAAGAGGTGCTGACGTGATGGTGGGGAGCAGGGCCCAAGCTGCCAGGATGGGCTCACTTCACAGCCTTAGAGGGCCATGCTCACATCTGTGGTAACGGAGGGTATCAGAAAGATGGCTACTTACAAAGGAGGATGTCCTAGGACAGCACCCTCCACATCTGTCTGCAAGGTGTGTGGGGGATGCTCCTGACATCTGTCAGGTAGAGGCTGGGGATAGTCCTACAAGGCCTAGGTGATCTCACACCAAAGAATGACCAGACCCCAGTATCAGGGTGTCTTATGGGTAATCCCTGCCTGGGCCTCTCCCCAAAGATGTGCCTCTATCAGAAGACCCTCCAGAGTTCCTAAGGGGCCTTCCAGAGTCCTAGGATCACTGTGGTCAACACTCTCCTCATGTGTCCAACTAGCTGTGGTTGGGAGTCCCTGTGGCCTGCACCTCAGGATGGACAGCACAGAGACTCACATGCTGTACCCCAGCTGTGCTTCTGAAGGCCGAGGAATAAAAACTCAAGCTAAGCTCTAGAGCGTCACTGTTCCCACTCCCTCTGGAGGAAGGCCCTTGTGCTGGCAGCCAGCAGCTACAGCCAGGCCCCTGTGCCTGCTTTGTGGGAAACCCTGTGTGAGCAGATTATAGAAACCTGTGGGCTCCTAAGGGAGTCTCCCAGACCCCAGGTGCCAGACCTCGAGGAAGTCTGGTTATGAGGCTTCCACGGGCTCCGGAACACCCTGACCTCCCAACCTCAGTCCTGGTCCCACACTTCTTCCTCCTGGAGTTAGCCCATGGTCTCACAGAAGGCTTAGGCCAAATTCCAGGCTTGGTTCCAGCCTGGCTGTGATGGACGGGGGCTTGCTGAGCTACTTCACACACAGGATTATTCCGAGGCCCAAGCAGATGGCAGGATATTCAGGGGGAAGCACCGCGCATCTGAGAAAGGAGCTCTCAGGAGCTGGCCGCGGTGGGGGGAGGGGAGGAGGAGGGGTTTGGATGGTAGTGAGAGAGTCTGCATCTCCTACCCACCCAAAGGAAAGAGGCACCTTCCCCAGCGTGAGCAGAGTCTGGTCGCGAAACCTCAGGCTCCAGCGTCAGACAGAGGTCAGACAGGGCTCCACTCCGCAGCCCTGCTGCCCCCAGCACTACCCTGGACCTTATCTACAGTCACTCCATTATACCCCTATCCAGTCCATCATTCCCACCAGGGAAATAATGCTTCAACACCAGGAGTCAGCCTCGTGTGTACTGGGAAAGTATTTGAAACTTCCCATAATGCCAAGGAAGATAAGAATGCCTGACCATTGATCCATTTTAGAGATACTAGTCTATGCAGCTAGAAAAGAAAGAGAAAGAAAGAAAGAAAGAAAGAAAGAAAGAAAGAAAGAAGAAAGAAAGGAAGGAAGAAAGGAAGGAAGGAAGGAAGAGAGAGGGGGGAGAGAGAGAAAGAGGGAGGGAGGAGGAAAGAAGGAAGGAAGGAAGGAAGGAAGGAAGGAAGGAAGGAAGGAAGGAAGGAAGGAAGGAAGAGCTGGGGCCCGAAAATGCGTAACTAAGCCTGGCATCAAAGGCCCATTCTGTGATCCCAAGACTAGGAGGCTGCGGCCAAGTTCCAGGGCCTTCCTGTGAGCTCCCGCTTCAAAAGCAAGGAAGAAGAGATACAAAGTTACTGCTTCCAAGTGGCACAATTGGATCCAGGAGAGAATCGATGGCGGAAGTGTTACAAAAACTGAGGAGGCTATTCATAAATAAAGATCCCTAATTTTTATCATCGATAGTCAGAAGAGGACACGGAAAGAGGCTATTTCTGACAGCAACGTGAAAAGAACAAGCTAGAAACAAATGCAGATGACATGCACGACTTCCCTACGGAGGAAAATCAAAAGCATTACAAAAGAAAATTTGAAGAGCTGGGCTTAGCTCAGCAGTGGGGAACAGTTGCCTAGAAAATTTGAATCAGTGGGCAAAAAGGCTGCTGTGCGTCCTTCCCCCGCCCCCTTCAAGACAAAGTTTCTCCGTGTAACCCTGGTTGTCTTGAAACTCACTCTGCCGACCAGCCTGGCCTCAAATTCAGAGATCCGCTTGCCTCTGCCTCCCAAGGCGTGTGACACTACCACAGCCAGCTGTGTTCTTGAGTAGAAACAGTAAACACCCCCCCCAAAGAAAAAAGAAAAAAAAGAAACAATATTACAAATGTTTCTTATATGAAGCTGTAACTCAGTAACTGCAGTAGAGGATACTAACAGGATTTTGGGGTTTGTTTTGATGGGGGAAGGGGAGCAGGAGAATCACATAAACACGTTCTAAAACTCAGGTGCTAAAGAGCCTGGGATGTGCACCCAGGGTTGATTAATCCACAGAAACACGAAGACAGGACTAGAAGTCAGCAGCTCACCAGCATGACACAAGCATATGACATGGGCCAGTGAAGGCCACGGAGCTATGACACTCTGCCCTGGGGCTTATGTGCGGCACATCACAGCAGAGGGTGAGTCTGAATGTCATACCAGAAACAGTTCAGAAGGGACTCGGGGCTTTGTTGGTCTTTGAAAGTGTGATGTCCCTCACAGGCGCCAGTGCTGGTGGTGCTGTTGGGGAAGTCTGTGAATTCTTCAGGACGGGGAGCCTTGCTAAAGGAAGTGAGTCACCAGGATCCAGCCTTGAGTCTTTCTAACCTGGATCCACTTCCTCTTCACCCCCTGCTTCTCAGGTACAGTGTGACCAGCCAGCTTGCTTTTTCCTGCCACGCTTTCCCTGCCATGATGGACTGGATCCCCAGACACCGTGAGCCAAAATAAGCCCTTTCTCCCTTAGGTGGCTTTAGTCAGGGTATTTATCATAGCAATGCGAAAAGAAAGTAAGACACTCTCTATATGGAAGAGATAATAAAACCAGTTCTTGTTGAAAAACTTACACCAAAATAAACCTGACCTAAACAACAGACCAGAGACTGGGAGGCAAAATTTGAAAACACAAAATAGAAGACATAGGAAAATTTTTCAATGATCTTAGAAGGAAAGGCCTTTCTCAACAAGAGCAAACATTAGACACCATTAAAAAAAAAAATGAGTGTCCGGTGATTGTAAGACTGTTGAGCATGCACAAAAATTAAATAAATAAAAAATAAAAAAAATCTCAAAGTGAAAGGCACCCTGGAAAATATTTGTATCATATTTCCTTCATATATAAAGAGTTCCTGGTAAAAATAAGAAAAACACCAAGAATATAACAGAAAAAGAAAATGGCAAAACTACACCAACAGCCAACAGCCAGCACACAAGAAACTCAATGACCCCGAACACAGTGAAGGACAGCCACCTGTGTGCAAAGAGAAGCGTGTGCCACTATGACCCACCACGCTCCTCTCAGTACAGCCCCCTGCTGCTTTGCCGGTAAATTCCTCTTGGAGACCTGCTCTCAATGGGTTACCTCCAAAGCATCAATCGCTACATCGATGCTATCATCAATATTACCGGATGAAAAACTGGGTAAGCAAAGCCAACAAAGAGTTCCAGTAAATTCCAAGCTTCACAGGCTTGACCCCACGCAACTTCTGCAGCAGAACTACCAGGTGGACATCCTGTCTATACCCATTTCTCAGGTGGGTACAATAAAGCTCAGAGTCAAGTCAGGAACCTAGGTTGCCTGAAGTCCTTGCAGGCAACCTCCTTCTAGGCCTGCCTCCTTGCACACGCGGTCTTGAGCATTCCCAGGGCAGGGGTGGGCAGTGGTCAGAGCAGTTGAGCGGGGTGGGAGGTGGGGATACTCACTTGTGCATGTAGCCCTCGGGGCCGGCTGTGAGGTTTGCCTGCATGACCGCCTGGAACTCTGTCTCGTTGCAGCAGTATTTGAAGACGGTGTTGTTATGGTGACAGCAGAGGACGAAGGTTTTGTTGTCTGAGAGCCGAGGGCAGTGGAACCCGAAGTGGTAGCGGCCTTTGTGGTCGGTGTAAGGCTCACAGACCCGGAAATGTGCGGACAGGACTGGAATACAGAGACACCAGGTTCACCAGGGTCCCCTTGGCAGCTCACGGGTGCCGAGCAGAAGGGACTGGCAGCCTGTTCCAGGGTCCTGCTAGCTCCCTCCCTTCCCTGGGAAGTCTTAAGCGTCCAGGAAGAGCCTCACCTCTACCCCAAACCTTCCTGGACCCCTGGTCCCCAGCTCTGTCACAACAACGGCTCTGCTATCCCAGGCTGAATGTTCCTTAGGGCTCCTTGAAGCTCATGCCTAGGTGGGTCCCCTCCTGCACCTCAGCCCGTCGTGACTAGGCACCTGTTCTGTGTCCCAAGGGCCTCCCCACTTAATCCACATAGCCACCTTAGCAGCAGGCAGGCTTGTGATGTCACTTTGCAGGTAGAGAAACTGAGGCTCAGGGGCCTAAAGGACTTGGTGGAGTTGATTAGTGGTGATGGTAACAGGATTCAAACCCAACTCCTGCAATCTTTCTTTCTTTCTTTCTTTCTTTCTTTCTTTCTTTCTTTCTTTCTTTCTTTCTTTCTTTCTGTCTCTCTGTCTGTCTCTCTCTCTGTCTCTCTGTCTCTCTCTCTGTCTCTCTGTCTCTCTCTCTGTCTCTGTCTCTGTGTGTGTGTGTCTCTCTCTGTCTCTCTCTCTCTGTCCCTCTCTCTCTGTCTCTGTCTCTCTCTCTCCCTCTCTCTCTCTCTCTCTCTCTCTCTCTCTCTCTCTCTCTCTCTCTCTCTCTCTCTCTCAGCTTGCTCCAGAGTAGGCTGGATGTGAGCCAGGCTTTCCTGGGTGTCAGGCTGCATAGGGGTGTAGGACCTAGAGCCCACCTGCATTGAAAGTGCCAGTTCCTTTGTGCCTCACATTCTAGAAGCTGTTGCCCCAGACCCGAGCTAGGTCCTTTCTGGGTCCCACACATACAGGGCTGCGCTGGCCCCAGATCCTCCCCACCCCTGGCCCACAGAAGGAGGCCCCTTGTTCAGCCCCTGCTGCTGCAAACCAGGATGAACTAACTGATGGTAATCCACAGGACTGAATACGAACAAAACAACAATGGAAAAGCTGGAGCGGCTGCCTCTGGCTTAATTAGTATCTTCATAAAGGGCTCACTGTATCTAATTTGTATCGCTAAAAAGGGGCTTCTTGGCGCAGGCATCTCCCAGGCACAAAGGCCCTGGCTTCTTAGAGCTCCCACAAGAAGCGTTGTCGGCTGAGAGGTTATTAGATTGCAGCCCACACAGCGCCACCGCAGGGGACCCCAGTGGACCAGTTGGCAGGGGGGCGGGCACCCTGAGAGCTGGCGCCTAGGCTGGCTCCAAAGGCCCTTCCCTGAAGGATAGTTCCTCCTTGTGGACACAAGCTGGGGGGGGGGGTGGGGGGTGGGTAGTGGCTCTCCAGGCTCCAGCCCACTCCTGTTCTTGAGAAGAGGCTGCCCAGGGACACAGAGGCCACTTGGTGTGATGCCCCAAGGAGACATCTCATCTACTCCCACCATACAGAAGAGAAAGGTGAGACTCAGAGCCTTGGCTCACCAAGCATGTTAACCAGAATGGAGGCTCTTTGGCCCCTCCGCAGCTCAGAGCTCTGGGTTGGGGCGGGGCGGGGCGGGGTGTGTGTGTGTGTCAATCTATTCTGACAAGCCCCTGCCACGCGGATGTCTGTGTGCTTGGGCTGGGAACCACTGGCCCTGAGCAACTGCACACGGTGGCGTTAACGGTGAGAGGGCAGAGGAGCGCAGTCAAGTCCCGTGACTCCTGCGTGACCTGAAGCCCTGTTGTGGCTCTGTGTGCTCAGTGTGGGCACCCGGGGATGCTGGACACACCTGAAAGAACAAGGCAGGCTCTGGGACTGGCCTCTCGGCCATGAGACACGGCACACAGCAGAAGGCCTTTGCAGAGGTAATTGTGGACACGGAGGTGAGATGAGCAGGTCCTGCCCAGGGCCCACCTCACTGTCCCACAGCCATCCCTGGATGCTATGGCCACCGGCCTTAGTCATTTGCCAGTGACCAGAAGGCCCTGCTGCTTCCCCCCAGGGACAGAGGAGCCCTGGGCTGGGGCCAGGATTGCTGGGTGGATGCCCAGGTAGAGGGTGGTACCCCAAGCTCTTAGTTCCTCTGGCCTCCTCTCCTCATTGGAGAAGGATCAGCACCCCTGTGGTGGGGCCCCCCAAGGAGCTCTTTGCACACTGGCAGGTGCAGGCTCACTGCCTCCACCTCTCGTGGGTTCCAGCATCCCAGCAATTGTGTGAAGCATGGTGAACCCCAACTCTGGAGTCAGACCTTCTCCAGTTGTGTGACCCCCCCCCCCCCACCTGCCTCTCTGAGTCCCTGACCTCAGTAGTGACAAGAAGGGACTGGTTCTTCACACCCAGGGTGATGAGGACCAGCCACCCTCCCCCATCACGTGGGGAAAGCTGGGGAGGTGAAGACCACCCTTCCCTCCATCACAAGGGGAAGAGCTGGGGAGGTGAGGACCAGCCTTCCCTCCATCACATGGGGAAGAACTGGGGCGGTGAGGACCAGGGCCCCCCATCACATGGGGAAGAGCTTGGCGTGGGGGTGGCCCCAGACTCTGGCCTCAGCTTAGCCTCTACTCTTCTCTCCTGGGAGTCCTGTCCCCACCCCATCCCTTCACAATCTCCCTCTCAGCTACACCCCAAGCAAAGGGTGAGGGAAGGAAGCCACCAGTCCTGATCAACAGCTTGGCCACCGTGTGGGGAGTTTCAGAGAGAACAGAGAGAGAGAGAGAGCCACACACAGCAGACAGAAAGAGACAGAGACACATAACTGAGAAAGAGATATGAGAGACATAGGAAGGAAACCGAGAGACACATAGAGAGGTGGAAAACATACAAAGAAACAGAATGGCACAGAGACAACAGAGGAGGAGAGAGGGTGAGGCACAGACAGACAGACAGACAGACAGCAGGGCCACGAGAGCCTTTGTGCAGGGCCAGACTCGGACTAGGTCCTGGCTGGCCAGCTGGGCTGCCTCTGTTCTTGGCTCGGCTCTAGTTTGGAGGCACGGAGGGTCTGGTTACCGAGGCCAAGCTTGCCTGCAGCTGCAGTCCAGGGACCGACTAGGATCAGGAGGGTGTGGCTCCAGTGCCCGGGGTCTGAATCCTGGCCTCTCTGCCAGCTATGTTCTCTAGCCTCAGTTTCTCACCTATCAAAGTGGTAGAACTGGCACTGCCTACTTTCTGTCTTGCAGAACTAGAGGAACAAATGTGGGCGCAGGCTCCTGGGCAGCCCCAAGGCCCCCAGCATCCAACAGCTCATGCCCTGATGGAGAACAGCATCAGGAGGCTAAGGCACCCTTGCCCTGTCGTCGGCATGCAGAACCCCAGCTGCAGCCCTGCCTCTGGAAGGGACCCCCCACTCCCCGCTAGCCACGGAGCCCCACGGGGGTTTTACCTGCAGGAAACAGCAGGGAGAACACTGCGAGCACGTTCCGGGACCGCTGGCCACAACTGGTCATCATCCGGCTGGCATTGACCCGTCCAGCGCTGCCTGTGGGAGACACAGAGAGTCGCGGCAACTGTCTCCCCACACTTGCTTTGTTACCCGCACAGGAGGGACAGCAGACAGGCAGCAGCTTTCGGGGGAGCCGGGGCAGCAGGCGGGCAGATGGAGGATGGAAACACCTCCATCCAATTTCCTCTCTGGAATGAATGACCTTCCCCCGGCAGCCCCGTCACCTCCTTTGCTTTTCACGGCAAAATGAGACTTAATCAAAGGATGCCGACGGCTCAGGTGGTGAAATCACCAACCAAAGTGTCCAGGCGGAGGGGGGTGACAAGTCCACTACCTCTGCCACCTCAGGGCTTGAGACCCTGCCTCCCGGCTGGGTCTCTGAGGATGATTTCCATTAACCTTTCTGCAAGTAGACACTGACCAGGCCACCCTTCTAGGCACCAGGGACATAGCAGTCTCTTAAAGAGAAAGCAAACGGTGGAGGAGGAAGCCTTCTCTGATGGTATGTGTCCCACTGCGGAAGCCACAGCACTCACAGGTAAGCCAGAGACGATGCCGGGAGACTTGGAACACAGCACAGGCTCCACTGTGTACTCACAGCCCCCCAATACCCACAGCCTTTATTTACAGCAGTCCAAATAACCTAAGTCTCCACAGATATGAGGGAATTAACAACACACATGTATGTACACGGTAGAATACTACTCAGCCTTAAAAAAGGAAGGCAATGAGGTGGGGGAGTACAGCTCAGTGGTAGAGTGCTTGCCTAGTACGTGCAAGGCCCTGGGTTCAAGTCCCACTACTGAAAAAAATGAAAGGAAGAAGCCTCTGAAACACTCCACAATATGGAAGAATTTGCTGGCTGTTGTGCTTGGTGAAGGAAGACAGACCCAGAAATACAATGTAGACTGATCCAGCTCACTCTCACTCAGGGCAAGTGCAGAAACAGGCACCTAGAACTTAGCGACCACCGGTCGACATGGTGCCTAGGTAGCAGACCTTGGCCGTACACCCCCATCCCTGCCATCATCAGGGTAGACTCCTGCCCCCTTCACATGGTTCTAGTATCTCCACAGCAAGGATCAGCATCCCAAGGACAGTCAGGGACAACGCCCAAGCGCACTGTCAAAAACACAGTTCAGCACGGGAAGGGCCATGCCCGGGGGCCCCCTCTCTCAACCCATACTGTCCCCAACCCTTACTCAACCTTCTGCAGCCAACTTGGTGCCACCCTGCCCTCAGGCAAGCACTCTCCACCTGGCCACAGAGGGCAGAGGGAACCCAACTCAGGCGGGACCCAGGGAACACTATACTCGGCCTCCGTAGGGATCAGCCAGGGTTGGCTGAGGGCCCCTGGGGTGATCCAGAGGTTGGCATCTGGCTCAAGGTCAGGCATATAAGTGAAGAGCCCTTCTCCCGGTAGCCTGGGTCTTGGGGTACATATATGTGCCTCTAGGGACAGGTGCTGACCCTGGGCAGAGGGGACAAGCTTGACAATCAGACAAATGTCACCAAAGCTCAGCACCGTGAGTCCCGGTGGCGACATTGGCATAGCTCCTATAAGTCTTGGGGAGGGGGGCTATGTACCCCCTCCTATTCCCTCTTAAGCTGTAAGCTGCTTAATTGCTCTGAGCTCGGCCTCCTGCCCCGGCCCTCCTGGGAGGAAGAGCAGAGATTAAGGCCTTTGAGAGCACTTAGGAAAGATTTCTGTATGGAAACCCACAGGGCCAGCTCCGAGAAAAACCGCACTGTGAAGGGAAAGCATCTCTGAGATACCCACGCCACCCAGGGGGTACTGCAGACTCAGAGAAGGAGCGGCCTGGAGAGGCTGGCCGGGCGGTCAGGTGCCCATCCCACCCACCCCCCACACTTTCTCGGGCCTGTGGGGGCGGGGCTGCCCCACTTCTGTCCCTGTATCAGGGAGGGGCTGGGGGAGGAGTTGATCTAAGAGCTGCTGGGCATCCACCTCAACCCGCCTCTCAGCTTCCACTCCCAGCAAAGGCCCGGGATATTGGCTGGGGCTGAGGCTGTCATTCAGGCTGGGGTGAGTCCAAGCCCTGCCATCTTGGAGTCACAGACCTACCGCCTCCTCTAGGAAGTCTGCCCTTACTCAACATACCCTTCAACCCAGACCCGTGGAATCTCAAGCTCTCCTGAAACCAATGCATTAATTCCCTTACTCCCCTGGTAGGTTCTCCTCCACCGAAATGGACTGAGCTCACTCTCCCTCCCATAGCACCCAGGGCCTGTGAAGCCTTCTGGGAAATGCATGCCATTGGCCTCCTCTGAAATGTGTGCTCCGTGTATCCCAGCACTTGGAGGACTGACCAGGCCCTGGCTTTGGCTCTGAGCACATGGAGGAGGAAGTCCACGAGGTGGGCTGTTCCTGGTGCCCACAGTTGGACTTTTGAGGGCTCATCCCTGGGTTCCTCTGTCAGGCCAGAAGGGTTCTGGGCTAAGGCCTGACGGCAGGGCCCAAGCAGGGGGCTTAGCTTAGGGTTCCTAGGTCCTGTGGGAATCCTGGCCCTACAGGATCCCAGCCTCAGATCCTCAGGCCTCTCTGGGATAGTGGCATGCTGCTGTCCTCAGGGCCAGCTCTGTATACTTCAGCCTGTGGTCCCAGCAGGTCCTGCCCATGGTAAGTGACCACGTGGCTGAGTCTGACTGTGAGCCAGCCTGAAGTCTCAATGGTCTTCAGCTCCATGGTCCAACCTAGCAGTCAGCCCCCACCTGGGTCTGGCCTCAGAGTAGTAAACCAGGACTGAACGCCCTGTCAGGGAGGGAGCATCACGCCGTCAGCTACTCCTACCTGGGACATGCAGAAAGTGACACCTGCTGGATTTCACTCCACTGGAGAAGGGCAGGGACTGAGAGAGGGCTTATCTCCCCTCTGTCCTGCCTCTGAGGGCTGTGACACCCCTAGAGGTAGCTGCTTGATGCTGGCTGTGTCCTTCACTGAGCATGCTCCGCTCTGCACATCACAGTATCATCTCAGCTAATGTTCATACTAACCTAATCCATGCAGACTGGTTCAGCCAAGAGGAAATGAAAACTCAGAGAGGTGGAGTGACCTGCCCCATCTCACACAGCCACTCAGCCCCGAGACGGGAGGCAAAGAGCATTCTACCTCTAAGTGGCCAAAACAGCATGGAGGCCCGTGAGGCCTCCCAGGGAGCGCATGGCGCCAGCTCATCCGAGATTTATCCTTGTGTGTTCCAGCACTTTGAAAGCCAGTCAGCTGCCTAAGATAACAATAAAACCCCTGAGTAGTCACAGAGTGATGTGGAACTTCCCCGGCTGAGGTCTGACGGGGTCCAGGATCATGGTCCAGGATCGGCACGCACCACCACGGCCCACCCTCTCCACGGGTCAGCTGGGGACTGCTGCTCTAAGATTTCTGGGTTATTTTTAAACACCGAATTTGGCGAGGCTGGGAGGGGAGGAAGAAGGGCATGTGAAGAGAAACAGACCTTGGTGAGATGGATGAGACCCCACCGCCAAGAATGGATCTGTTTTCTCGTCAGCGGGGCTCTGAGGGGCGAGGGCACGGTGAGCAAGGGACAGCGGGGACTGGCAGGAAGAAACTGGAGGGCCTCATCAATGCCCCATGGCCTGGACACTCAGCAGCTTCTGGTGCTTCTGCTGCCTGTCTTCGGTCCTGCTGGGTGTGAGCAGGGTGTCCCGATGGCCTAGAGTCAGGGTCAGCCAGGCTTGTGGGTGGACCTCAAGGCCAGCCACTCTGCCTGCGTCTACTTTCCGGCTTTGACACCTTTTGTAACCAACCACACCTCTAGTGGTTGCGAGAACCACCTCCAGTCTTCTGGGCCCTAGAACAAGGGTAGACACTGACTAAAGTCACCTGGTTACTGTGCTGCCCCAAGACTCTTCCTTTAGCATGAAGCCCTTGCACAAGGCTGAGGCCAGTATCCTTGCCTTTAGCTCTCTGCATCCACATCACCCGCCCATCCAGCTCCCAGGCAGCCACGGCCCACATTCCACATCAGACCACTCACCCACCCTAGAGATCAAGACCTTGCTCCCCACTGGGGCCTTGGCTCTGCCTCCCCACCCCATACCACCTGTTGCGTAGATTTCTGCCTCCAGGGCCTGTGGCTCCCCTGAACCTTTGCAGGGGCTGCCTCTCAACCCCAGGGCCACCCTCCCCATCCTGCAGCCTGGGCCAGAGGCTCAATTGGTAGAGCCCACTTACAACTTTCCTTCCAGATTCTCGCCCCTCGAGAGACCCCCCCCCCCAAAAAAATGGTGCCCCACCCTGAATGTCCAGATGCCTGGGCAGGGACTGCGGTGCTCATGTGGTTTGTGTCCTGTCTTGATAGTGAAGTGAGGGGCCAGAGGCCTGCTGCTCGGCAGACAGGAACCACAAGGACAAGTCATTGGTCAGCCCCAGTCCCTGAAACATATGAAGAAGCCAAAAGCTGTGGGGAGGGAGTTCTCCTATGCTTTCTGGGTTCCAAGTGGCCTCAGGTGGAGGCCCAGAGTCATGCCTGTGCTGTAGACACCCATGCCCGGGTGAATCATCTGGGATGTCCATATCAGATCTGCCTATGTGGCACAGGTCAATGTCATCTTGCCTCTGAAGTAGCCATGGTACCCCCTGAACACCAGATGAGCTGCCACAGGGAGCCACACAAAACTGATAGACAAAGTCCTACGGCCATGGATGAAGGGCCTGGTAGGAACTGGCGTTCAACCGGTCACGTGATGAGCTAGTGATTAAACCTGGGCCCCACGGCTAGTGGTAGCGACGTTAGTGTTAGCATAAATAATTCCACCAGGCCTAGGCTCTCCAGGGTCCTGTGGGGAGCAGCGCTGTGGGCAGGTGGGAGCCATAGACAGGAAACACAGGTGGCAGATAGCAGGACCCACCTGGGTCGGGACAGAGATCATCGTCTTCCCCACTCCCCTTGGTTCACCACACCAGTTTGTGCCAGAGACTGTGCGTGTGGGTGGAGGGAACAGAGGGCCAGGGACGAAGTGTCAAACCTGGGTCCGTACATCGGAAACCAGGATGTGAGGCTATGGGGACACGGGCCCACGCACACTCAGACACACGCATCAGGACAACACATGTGCCCACATGTCTGCTCAGCAAATATACAAGCCAAGAAACACACACTCGTGCATGCACACGCATCCCACAACCCAGAGGCGTGGATATGTACACCCAAGGCCCAATAGCCACCCCTCCCCACCCCCACCCCCTCCACAGTCTTGTGTGTGCACATCACGAGTGACAATTGCCACTCAAGTTCCCAGTGCTGTTCCCCAGCAGTCAGCCTGACGTCTGTTTCCTGAGTTTGGGTTTTTAGGACAATATGTACCTGGAACTTAGGACACCGTCACTGTGAGTTTGAAGGCAGATCAAAGCGTGTGCCTCTGACCTGTCTGAGGCAGTAGGAGAAACAAGGGTGAGTTCACTCACTGTGCTAGCCAGAGTGAGGTGGCTGCAGTTTGGGTTGGGAAAGAGGCAGGAGAGGAGGTGACCAGCTGCAGCCAGGATGCACGGGCAGCAGTAGGAGGGGTAGGCTAGCCCCTCCTACCCTAGGACAGCTACTGTGAGTCTATCCCTGCTGGTGCCAGACCTGTGTCCCCCTGTTGAGACCACTTTGCTTTGGCTCCTTGTCTTACGGGGCAGTGGGTGTGGCTCCCGGAAGGCGTCTCAGAAACCCGTGCTGAGGTGCCTGAGTGGAGCCACGTCTCCTTTTATGAGATCCACAATCCAGAGCTCCGAGAGGCCAGGAGATGCGCCGGAGCTAGGAGATGCGCCGGAGCTGGAGGGTGGTACCCCACAAGCTGAATTGCGGCTGCTCGGCTCCGGTGACAGAGGGACTCACGTTGGATTCAATGTGCCGACTCCGCTCTGCATCAGTACAGATGGCTTTGAAACGGGAGCCTTGGCACTGAGCCCTGAGCAGGGCAAGCTGCTTTACTGGTCTGTTTCCTGGTGTGTGACAAGGGACTCCTGCCACCCACCTTGCAGAGGGTAGTGAGGCTAGACGGAGGGCCCGAAACTGGCGGGGCAGCGGACACATCTGGCAATGACTCTGAGCTCATAGGTGGAGCTGCTCACACGCAAGGCAATGATTAAGTCCCAAGAGGCTCTGTTGCCCCTTAACAAACATGTGGTAGGGCTGTGCGGATGCCACCCCGGCTCTCCCTGGCTCTGCTAGGCTCTTCCTCAGCCCCCATTGCCTTTACTATGCTTGCTGGTGACGGGCTTCCCAGCCTGGCAGTCTCCCAGACTTTTAACTCCACCTCTGTATTTTGCACACAGCAGGCACTAAATAAGTATCCATTTTCCCTCAGAGTAGGAACTCTGCGGACACCCTGGACATTGGCAAAGCTTTAGAAACTTCTAGATGAACAAACAAACAAACAACCCAGAGGCAGACAGAGGCCGGGTGAGAAGGTTAGCTCCTTCTGCTGTGCCTTTCAGTTGGGAGCCAGCTGAACCTGCAGCCTCATCCAATCAAGGGGTCCCAGCTCCAGGGCTGGTGGGACAGGCACGGGGCTCAGAGCCCCAACATGCACCATGTCATCTTCTTGTCAGGTGAGGGAGGGGAGAAGGCTCGTACACTTGTGTCTAACTGGGGAAGAATGCAGTTTCCCGCTTCCCTAAGCCCCAGCTTCCAGAGAAGAGTTTATCCCCATTGAAGGCTCCCTTCCCTCAGCGTCTGCTCCCCACCTCACAGCCAACCAGGTTCTAGAGGGTCCAAGTTCTGAGCCCAACCAGGGCTGCTCCACCTGCCCCCTTCCAAAGCCTCCCCCCACCCCCGCTGTACCCATCAGCGGGTCTGGGTGTGTGCGGCTTGCTAGATGTTTGAGGCCCAGGCCCCCATCACCACTCTGCTTCACAGGGGAGGAAACCAAGGCCTGAAGAAGGGAGGCTGGGTGGAGATGGCTAACTGTGGCTTTCCAGGCCTGCTGAAGGAGCCTGGGGCCCTGCTCTTTGGGGGCCACAACCAGATCTCCACTGGGCCTCGGTCTCCCTCTGTCCCAGGTAATTGGAGGGTCTGGCTGACATGATCCTCTCCCTTTTCGAGATGGCCGGCCTCTGCCCCAGGCCTCCCAGCAGTCAGCTGTTCAGAGGAGGGGAACCATCCTCAGGAACCCTAGGCACAGAAAGAGATGTGACTTGAGGAATGCCCCTTACAGTGACAAGTGGGAGGCAAGGCGGGCACACCCACTGCCTATCAGAGTGTGATCTGGCATCTCTCCCAAGACCTCGCTTGGTGCCAGGGGCCTTCACCAGGGAGAAAAGCAAGGCCCTGAGCTTGTTTCCTGTCTGTAATGAGAGCAGCCCACACATCTTAAGGGACATGGGAAGGGCTAAGGAGGAGATGAGGCATTGGTTGACTGATTCATTCATTCATTCATTCATTCATTCATTCATTCATTCATTCACTTCTTCATTCATCTACCCAAACATTTGCTCCCTCACACTGCATGTGAGACTAGCCTGGGAACCCCAGACCTGCAGGGGGCTAAACAGATAGGAATCCCGAGGGCAGAGGGAGGGACTAGACTGGTCTAGGTCAAAAGCCCAAGAAGTTGAGGTCTGGTAGATAAGCAGACCCAAATCAGACCACAGCGGACTGAGTCCGTATGAGAGGGCACATTGCCAGCAGTGAGCCCATCACGCAAAGGCCCTGTGAGGCAGGAGGTGGATGTAAAACTGTGCGAGTAGGGTAGAAAGAGAAAGGTGAGGCTGGGATAGCCCGCCAGCAGGGCCCGGGGAGTGCTCTGGGCACAAGGAGGCTATCACGTGCTTCATCGGAGTCACCCCACAGCTCACAGAGGCTGCCAGCCCTGGGGTGCAGGGGAGGAGAGGATGGGGGAAGTGGAGAGGCTGCAACAGTGGAACACCTACTGTGTACTCAGGGAGGGGCTGGAGAGGAAGTGTGGCCCACTGCCCCCTGGGGACCTGATCTGTCCCCTGTGTTCTGCCTAGCAACACTGGGCTGGCCTACTGGGTGGGCATGGAGGGACAGAAGAGCGTTCCTGGACACTGGGTGGAGAGGGGACCTCATGGAACAGTACATGTGTCTCAAGCCAGCCATCACCAGCGTCAGAGATCCTAAGGTCCGTCAACCTTCCAGGAGCTGAAGAAGTGGGAAGGCCTGGGTCAGCACCTGATCCTCCCCACCTCCCACCACCACCATGTCCTGCTGGTCCATGGAGCATCCAACTTACCCCCACCTCAGGCCCGCATCTCTCAGCACACACCAGGCCCTGGTCTCTCACCTAGCTCTCTCTTCCCAGCCACCTTCCATGCTAGACTCTTGCATAAGGACGCGGACACACAGAGAGGGTCAGCACTAGCCCAAAGTCACACAGCAAGGGGGTAGCAGAGCAAGGACACGGGCAGGCCGTGAGCCAGCTGTCTGTGCACCCCTACGGAGCGTCTGCCCCTCAACACCCACTGGCCCCAACCATCTTTACCCTTTTCTAGAAACTTCCACAAGGCATTCCCTATTTGCAGAGTTCTGCGAGGCAGGAGCCAGAAAACATCTGCATACACTGGCTGCAATCCCTCTGCAGCCTCTGGCCTCTCTCCTGGCTCTCACTTGCCGTCAGCCCTAAACCCCAAGAAAGGCGAGAAGCTAGGTCGGGCCTTGTTTAGGCAAAAGAGGCTTCCAGCCCGCCAGCCCGCCACCCCATCCACCCTGCGTGTGCGTGGGAGGAGTCCGGCAGCTCCTGGGGCCGCAGAGGCCAGGAACATGTCACCGGTGACCCCCCTCTCCATACTCTCTGTAGTCCAGACTCTGGGCTCCCTAGCCCATGGGGCCCTTTTAGCACCCAGTGAGAGCCCAGTTCTCAGATGAGCAGGCCCAGACAGTCCTGTGAAACGTCCCAGCTGTGTCAGGGTTCTGGGGGTCTTTTAGCTGGGGCTTAGCACACATGTGAATCCCCAGGTCTTGGCTGGGAGGAGGCAGGTAGGGTCACTGTGTGGACTCGCTCCCCTGTGCCGTCATTGTCCTGAGGTGTGCAAGACCACAAAGACCTTCAGCATCAGCAACGGGAACAGATACCTCAGGAGTCCGGAGAGGTGGCAGGAACCCTAGGGAGCTGGTCATCATTGGTTGACTCCATACTGACTTGGCCAAATTCCTGTCCTGATTCCACGATGGCTGTCATCATCTCCCACCCTTTAACCCACTGCCCAGAGTAGAGGTCATGTCCTGCTGGTCCATGGAGCACCCAACTTACCGCCACCTCAGGCCCGCAGCTCTCAGCACACACCAGGCCCCGCTGGTCTCTCACTTAGCTCTCTTCCTAGTCACCTTCCATGCTAGACTCTTGCATAAGGACACGGACACACAGAGAGGGTCAGCACTAGCCCAAAGTCACACAGCAAGGGGCGGCAGAGCTAGAACATGGCCAGGCCCGAAGGGCTTCTGTGGGGCCTCTCTGCAGGGAGAGCCACCCTTTCCTGCTCTTTGAGATACTTCAGGCTGGTCACGACCCTGGACCCTGCACCCTGCACCCCGGTTTCCACATCAACCCTGTTCCTGGCTGCCCCACCTCACAACACCTCCCACACCAGATCTGTGTGGCTCGGCCCCCTTGCCTGCCTTGGACTGGCATCCCCACAGCAGCCTGCACTTCAGCTTCTGGGTGGCATTAAGAGCCCGGCCATAAAGGAGGCCAGCTCCCTGAGCTCCCGCCCGCTGCCCCTGGAATCCACCCTCCTGAGCCAGGCCAGAGATAAACCTTTTTTTTTTTTTTTTATCCTTCTTGGCAGGCAGCACACACGGGC
Source organism: Peromyscus eremicus (assembly GCF_949786415.1). Taxonomy (NCBI): domain Eukaryota; kingdom Metazoa; phylum Chordata; class Mammalia; order Rodentia; family Cricetidae; genus Peromyscus; species Peromyscus eremicus. The sequence continues at coordinate 18,991,082 of NC_081436.1, read as the reverse complement.
CTGTGTGCCCTTATCTAGCCATAATCCAGATGGACTGTGGCAGCCCAGAGGACTGGGTGCCACGCGGGGCACACGGTCATGTGACCACCTTGAGGTTGGGGCTGGGAGGTTACATCATCCTTGAGGTTAGGGGTGCTATGGCGACCCCCCGGTGCATAAGCAAAGGCACAGGGTGGGAGTAATGTGCCCGGTTAGCTTGTGACAAAGCTGAGACCCAAACCAGGGGAGATGACAAGGAGCAGGAAGGGCTCTGAGCTTGGAGTCTGAACGCAGGTTCGAATCTCAGCTCCGCCACTTCTTAGCCATGCTTCCCTGGGTGAGTCACTTCACCTTGCACTTGGGCCACCGGCCTACTTTTGTCACTGCCCCCTGAGAGCCACGGAGGTACAAAGTTGACCCCACATCAGGATCTTCTTCCTCCCCCTTTGACAGAGGCAGAGTCCCACGGAAGCCAGCTGGGTGCCAGCCGAGCAAAGAGCACCAGGACCAGGAGGGGCCTCTCAGGGAGGTTCACTGCATCACGTCCTGGGTCCTTCCCCCTCTATCCACCCAGACACAAGGTCTAAGGAGTGCGGCTTACACCCCCTTCTTAGCCGAGCGAAGAGAGGCCCAAGGGCACCGAGTTCTAGAACGGTCTCACAGTGGCACTGTTTATGAGCGAGACCTGGAAATAGGCCAAAGGCGAGAAGATGAAAAATATTGTCTCAAGACAGCCAAATGCCGGAGCTTCCTCAGCTGTCACAGCAAAGAATGGTCGCACCAGACATCCCAGGCCACTCCAGCCATGTAAAACCAAGGGAGATGCTTCCAGTCCCAAGATTGAGCTCAGATTGACACTCTTTTACAAGGCTGAAGAGAGCTATAAAATGTGTATCTACTGGATGTATCAGAATACATCCAGCTTGTGACAGGGCCCACGGGGGAGAATGGGGGACTCTGAGGGGACCCACAGCAGCTGGAGCCTGGCCCTGGTGAAGACAGACAACAGAGACAGGGATATTCACTGCCCAACAATAAACAGGTAACCATTGACGGCATCACGCGGCTACAGATGGGAGAGAGCCAGAAGCCAAGGGCAGCAACAGATCTGATTCCACGGTCTAGATCCCTCAAAAATAATACAGAGCAACACAGAAAAGTCCTACATAAAAAAAAAAAAAAAAAAAAAAAAAAACAAGACGGGGGCCCAGGGAGACGGCTCAGTGGGAAAAGTGTCTTGTCACGCAAGCATGGGGACCTGATTTTGGACCCTCAGCACCCATGTAAAGAGCCAAGTGCAGTAGCGGGTGATTGTCCTCCCAACACTGAGGAGGCAGAGATGGGTGGACCCCTGGAGCTCAATGGCCAGCTGTATTGGTGAACACTAGGTTGAGTCAATGAGTGGCCCTGTCTCAAAATATAAGATGGAAAGGCAATAGAACTTTGAGGAAGCTCCAAAAGATACCAATGTTGAACTCTGTGCGCACACACACTTAAAAGTAAAATATAAATGTCTCAAGAGTGACAGGCCCACGTCTGCAGAGAACTGAGGACACAGGGGACCCTAGAATCCAACTGGGGTTGTGTTTCCTAGGGCCCTGTCTCTGACCCCAGGAGAGACTCCCCCCACCCCGGCCGCCCAGTGATCCCTAGCATCCTTCACTTGAGCCCCAGATCCCTGTCCCTTAGGAGACTCAGTTCCCTCACTTGTCAACGGGGACTAACAGTCACAGATGTCCCCATATCTCAGTGCTTTGGTCTAACCTAGGGGATTCCACTCTCAGAGCCCAGGTCACCTCTCACCCGGCCCCACCTCATGGCTAGGGGACATCTGGCCTCTTGGGGACTCGCTCCTTCCACTGCAAATAGTTCCTCTCAGTGCTGGGGAAGGAATAGGCCTGTGCTCTGGTCTCCTCCTTCCCTCCAAGAGTTCACAGCCCAAATGGATGGACACCTGGACAGATGCTGGGAGCCGAAATCCGGTTCTGCAGACAGAGTGTGTGTGTGTGGAGGGGTTCTCCTGAGGATCACGTTCCCATAGCCCGAGGGGGACCAAGTAGATGATTCTAAGACCTGCCTGAAGGGGGCACCATTCCTAGCAGAGGCCTTTGTTTTGGATTCAGAATGGGAAGAGACAAGAGCAACAGGCAGGCCAGCTGGCTGGGGGTGGGGGGGGCGCTCTGGGACAAGGGAAGTGTACCAAGGATGACAAGGAGCACGGCTCTCCAGCTTGGGACCTTAGGCCAATGAGGAACCTCTCCCAGCCTCTGTGTTCCCATCTGTATAATGGGATGGTGCTCGGGTCCCACGGTTTCATGTCCAAGCACTAAGGGTTTCATCTCCTGCTTGGCACTAGTGGAAGGTGATGGTCAGTTCTCCCTGAGCCTAATGAGAAGTCCTCTGGCCGCTGGGGGCATGCATGAAAGGGATGCTGAGGCCTCAGCCCCTCTCCTTCCTCTTACTGCCTTTTGTTCTCAGTCAGCGGTGGGTAAAGGAGTTTCCTCTACATTCCCACCACAATGTTCAGCCTTACCAGAGGCCCAAAGCAACAGGGCCGACTGACCACTGTGGGCTGATGGTCTAAAATGATGAGCCCAAATAACCCTTCTTTGTTTTAAGTTGATTGTCTTGGGTATTTTGTTGCAGTGTGGAAAGCAGATTCCCCAGACGGGGCTGATTACCATGCCTGGAGCGTGGCTGTTACAGATGATGGGTGGTGGGTTAGGAAGGCAAAATCGCTGCTCCAAGACCTGCTCTAGCTCCAACACTGCTGGTCTGATCAGAGACCGTACCTGTAAGGGGGGTTGGGGGGTGTTACTAGGTCTCTGTCCGCCCTGTAGGTGGGAAATGCCTGTGGACAGAGCTAGTGAAAGGCAGATGCTTGTGTTCAATAAAGCTTTATTAACACTAACCATCAACCCAAGTTTGCAAGCCCTCAGGCTACCCCTGGTCCAGCAGGTCCTCTTCTCCTGGGAGCTGGGCAGAAGTGCAAGCTCTGGGTTACCCCATCCTGCCTGGGAACCTGGCTACATGCTAACAGCTCGGGTGTCACCGCTCCCCATGTCTGCAGGGTTGAGCTGCCCTAAGCTGGAGTACCCTTGGGGGACCATGCTGAACCCAGGGTGTGAGTGGGAGGGAGTGTGGGGGTGGGTGACAGTGCCAACTGTAACAAACCAAGTCACCAAGGTAGCTAATTGACGGTGGCGGCAGCTATTCCAACCAGAAGCTTGTCCTCTGTGATCAAATGAAGTTGCCTCGAGGCCAATCAACTTCAAATTTATGCAAATAGGACTGCCACAGAGATGGCATACCCCCCCTCTCCCCAGTCACAGTCAGCCTCTCAGCCAGCCTGGAGGACTGTGGCCACTCACACATCTGTCCCCAACTTGGTCCATGGCTGGAACTAATGAGCCCCGACTCACGCTCCACATAACTGGCACTAAACCTGCCGCTGTGAACCAGGCGAGACTTGGATGTTCTTCCCAACGGTGGCAGTGGCCCCCCATAGATGACCTGTGACCTGGCTACTGGCCTCGGTGGGCCAGGCCGTCATCCAGGATGGCTTCTCAGAGGCGTGGCTGGACACAGAGAGGACCAGGCACTTCGAAAGGCTGCTAGGAGCAGTTCTTGACCCCCTTGGTGAGCATATGTAGCAGCGCGTACTGGCCCAGACCTGAGCAGGCAAGTCTCTCCCTGCTGGCTTGCAATCCCGCAGCCCTTGGTACCCCCAAATGTGTAAGGCCTCCATCAGAATGCCTCAGTGGCCCGAACTCCAAATCTATCTTGGATTGTCACCTCCCTGACTTGCTTTTCACCCCACGATGAGTCACTGGGCTGTGGGGAGTGGGACCTGTAGAGTAGGTAAATGACTCCCTCACCTATACCCCAAACCAGACACCAGCTAAGACACCAATGTCCTATCTGAGCCAACCATGTGGGGGCCTCACTCCTTACCCAGGCATGCCTAGGGTCACTGCGTCACAGCTTCCCTCAGGACCAGACCAAACCCTCTGGTCGTCTCACCTGGAAGTGGGAGATACCTGGTTCTTCTCCTGCCTGAGTCTCCTCCCAGGTCAGAGGCCAGGGCTCCTGCCCCAGGGGTTCCCTCCTCTGGCTCCCTCACAACAGAGAAAGCATCACTTACTACCTCCCCTTCACTGTACTCCTCAATCCCCATCCCCCCACCCCCTGACCAAATGGAGACTAGAGATCTAACCACAGGCATAAGAGTAGCCTATCAGTGCTTCCGTCTGTGGGCACAGCACCTGGCCTGCCCTAACCACCATTGCCCAAGATGCCAAGAGGGGGATGATGCAAGGACCCTCCATCAACCCACCCGGCTCTGGAGGCACTCACCTTGGGGAGAGCTCACCCTGGGGGACCTACCTGGGGAACTTCCTTTGTGGGGGTTGGGGGGCTCACCTTAGGGGAGCTTAGAAACTGTGCCTGTTAGGTTTTTTTTTAACAATTCTACACAAGCTTCAGTTATCTGGAAACATCACCGGAGCAAAGGCCTCCATCAGATTGGCCTATGGGCATGTCTGTGGTACATTTTCTTGAATGATTGATGTGGGAGGGACCAGCTCACAGTGAGCAGGCAGTACCTTGTGGTCCTGGGTACTGTAAGAAAGCACCGCGGTGAACAAGCCATGAGAAACAAGCCAATAAACAGTGTTCCTTCCTGCTTCAGCTCGTGTTTCCAGGTTCCTGCCTTCACTTCCTGCTCTGACCTCCCTCGGTGGTGGAGTGTGATCTGGGGTGTGGGAGCCACAGCATTCTTCATATTGGTTTAGCTCAGTGTTTTATCACAGCAACGGAAAGCGAACCAGGAAAAAAAGCTCACTTTGGGGGCTTGCCCTAGGTGGGGACCTGGAGAGGCAGAGCCCCATCATGCATACGCAGAAGGCACCACGTCCCTCTAGCCCACCCTAGGAGACTTGGCCTTTTCCAGCTGGAAGGTGTCTGGTTATGGAGAGGAAATTGCCATGTCTTGCAGCCTCGGTTGATGTCTGGGTATGCAGCATTCCGGAGGTCTAATTAGCACCACTTTGGGGGGACTGTGGACTCAGAACTTTCTTCCACCGGGGAGGTAACATCAGAGGCTTTTGTGAAAGAGCTTGGTCTGCAAAAACACAGGGAGAATCGGCAACAGGGGGGAACTGGGTGGGTGGGTGCCCGCAGAGCACAGCCACAGCTACAGCCACTGAGGACAAAGTGAAGCCAGTCTGGGAGAGAGGACCCTGCATACATGACTCAGCCCTTAGGGTGCCAACTCTGGCCTGACATGGGAGGCTTGGGGGTGAATCTTTGACCTTGGAGCTGTTCCTCTCCCTGCCCGTCCTCTGTGTGTGCTCAGGGAAGGCGAAGAACAGCCAGGGCCACTTGTGAGCCTCAGAGGAGGACCCAGGTCTGATCTGAGACATTGCTACTTGCAGGGGACATGCGCCCTGTGGCAGGTCACATGCGGCAGGTGGGAACTGGGGCCATCTCTGACTTCCTGCCATGGGGGCTGTCTCTACGCAGTCTCCAACTAATCCAGCCCCATCCATGTGGCTCAGGGTGGGCACTCAAGATACCTGGGGCTCAAGGGTTCCCTGGTGCTCTGGCATTGATCCCATTGTCACCTGGGGAAACACCCTCTGTCCCAGGGACTGGAATCCATCGAGTCAGAGCCTCGACAGAGGTTTATCTGCTCCCACACAGTGGAACCAGGAAGGAAAGACTACCCTGAGCACCTACTCTGCACCAGGCGCCACAAACCTCGGCACCTTAAATATTCAAAAAAGGAGGGGCCCCTGCTGTCAGCTTCCAGGACAGAAAACTAAGCCCAGAAAGATGTTTTGCCTGCCTAAGATCACATGACAGGCGAGTTCCTCCTGGGGCTTAGACTAAGCTGGTCTGGTCTCCACAGTTCAGAACATTTCTGAGCCTTGGCTCACCATGGCTTTGGACTTTAGAGAGAAAGTGGGGTTTAAGGGAGAAAGCTACCAGTCCCTGAACCAACCAGGAGTCCCCTCCCATACCTGTGACACATTTGAGCCACCAGCATTCCCATAGCCCAGAGGTGCCTAGACACCTGCAGACATCAGCTCCCTACAGCCCCTGACACCCCCTCAGGGGGCCACTCAGGTCACCTGGGAAGTGCCAGCTTTCTGGCCTGGTCCCTCCCCGACTCTGCTCTGCCTCTGTATTCAGTATGTCACTTTAAAATAATTAGCTTGTGGCTCAGGTTCCAGCGGTGGGGTAATGAAGAATGGACAGCTCCATGGCCTGGGAAAGAAGGTGCTCTCAGACATGGAGGCTCTAAACCTTCCAGGCCTACCTCCTGACCCTGGGGACAAGGCAGTAGAGACTGATCGGGCTTCAGTGCCACCTCTACCAAGAGCAGCATGACCAGGAGCATGACACTTGAGTCAAAGCCTAATTTTTCTTCCTCTTTTCCTCCTCTTGTCCTTCCACTTACCCTTCAGATTAGAACTGTTTACTGAGCAGCTACTACGTAGGCCCCCATCCTAGGGCCCAGGAAAACCTGCCAGACTAATCTTGGGGACATCCTGGGTCCCTGGTGTGCAGGACCTTGGTCCAGTGCTTTTCCTGGGAGCTCCCGCTCCAGGAGCCTGGGGAACACAAAGCCCACCATGGCTGTCCCTGTGGCCACCGCCAGTGTTGATTCCCCAAGACTGAAGCAGGGTGAGGCCCTTCAGCCAGCCCCCAGGTGTCCAGCTGGAAGTGGGTGTACAGGAGGCGGCTGTGGGCAGGGAGGGCATGAGTGGACTGTGGGGAGGGGAGAAGCCTGGCTAGCCCTGGCCAGGTTACAAATAAACTCCAGCCCAGCCGCTTCCCAGCCGCGCGGAGGGAGAGAAAATAGCTTTCACACTGTATTTGCTGATTTTTTTTTCACTCTGCTGCTTCTAAATCGATCCCGAACAGATTGTCCAATTGTTTGGATTTCAGGAGAGAAGTTGCGCGCCTTTGGGCTGGTCTCTCTCCTGGTGACATTCTTCCCTCCTCTTTTAGCCAGGGTTTAGATGGAGACCCAAGGCTGTCTTGGGCTCATCTTGGGACCTGAGACCTGTAGGTGATGGGTAAGGGGCTGGATCCAGAAGGGAAGGTTCTGTGCTCCACAGGGGCACCCCTGACTAGGGATCCATAATGACAGGATGCCCTTGGTGGGATATCTCTGCTTCCCTAAGAAGGACAGGCTCCTCCAGGCACCTTGGACCATGGAGTCTCACCCCTCAACTCCCTTGTCCAGGAGAGCACTGTAGACACAAAGCTGAGCCACAGACAAAAAAGGACTACATCAGCTCTGGGATCCTGTTGCCCACAGCAGGCAGGGTAGCTACACACCCTCTTGGGGGTTCATAAGACCATATTGCACAGAGGACTGGGCCACCTGTCCTGCTAGGATGAGTTGATTAGTAATGTCTGCTTTGGGCACAGCAGTGGGTGGTGGTGACATTCATTCCACTTATTGTCATTCTGAGTCTATGCGCTGGAAGACAGCTCCACGCTATATCTGAGTGGGCGGGATTCTCTGACCTCTGCTTCCACTCAGCGTTTCATGGATGCTTTGGAGTAGCCAGGCCACAACATGGGGTGGGGGGTGTATCCTCAAACTCATTCCTCAATGCTCTACTGTTGCTCCTTTTGCCTCTCTATCCCCTCCAGCACCTGGGGTATAACCTCCTCCAGACAGGCCTCCTTGATGCCCCCACCCCTATCAGACAGAGGTGCTCCATGTCTGTCATCCTCAATATCTGTGAATCCCCTCACAAAGCAGTCATGCCCCAGGGAAGAGCAGGTGACTGTCCCAGCCCCACTAGAGTCTCTAACACTATTGGATAAGTGTCCTAGAGGTCAGACACATGGGACAACCGACCCTCCCAGTCCTACTTCCCTGTGCTTCTTCTAGCCGAGGGAGCCAGGCTTCGAGTGCTTCCCCGCTCATCTCATACCCTAGAGAAGGGTTCTGCACCTCTCCTGCAGGCCGTCCCTTCCCCAGGCTGGCTACCCCCGTCTTACTGCCCCAGGCATTCAGGTAACAGGAGGTGAGGAAAGGACCCTGTGCCCCTCAGCCATCTGATGTGGACCCACTTTACAAAGAAGTAAACTGAGGTGGAGAGGGGAAAGGGTACTAGGTGAGGCCACCATGCTGAGGGTGGGCCCAAGACAGAGACCATCCTCCCTTCCCTCATCTACTGACCAAGGCATTCTCCTCCTGCAGATGGGAGAGGGAACGGAGCTGGCTGGGCTCCGGTGAGTCCTGCCTTAGAAAGACCCTCTGCTGGGACTGGCCATGAACCCGAAACAGCTGTGGTTGCCGAGTAGCGGTATAGAGCTGTGGTCAGGAGGTGGGGGGGTGTCGCCCAGCCACTGGGGCTCCAGGGGCCCTGTGGCTGCTTTTCAGCACCACTGGCTTCTGCCGCTGTCCCTTCTCTGTTCTGTGCCCTGGGCTCTTGAAAAGAACTGGCATCGGTTTCGAGGACTGTGTGGCACTCACTCCTGTGCCTTGATGCTCCTGGGCTCCAAACACACCCATCACTGCAGCTCTGAGCCCGGGATCCTTCTCTGATTTTGTTCCCCTTACAGGCAGCAGGTGCCCTCCGGATGCATGCACGTATGCACGAACGCGCGCATGCAAACACATACACACACACACACACACACACACACACACACACACACACACACACACAGTCTCTGCTCCCAGGGCTCTGAGCGATGACAGCACAAGGTGGTCTTCTTGTGTGATGGGGAGGAAAGAGTTAGAGACACTCCAGGGCGATGCGGAGGAAGTTCAGACTGAAGAATGTGCCTCTGCCCAGCTGCAGGACCAAACTTTGGGACACCAAGGAACCTGGTCCCCAGGTTGGGCCACCAACCCAATCAACAAATAGTGGCAGGGAGAGAGATGGGCGGGTGCCGCCTCTGCACTAGCCTTTTGAAGTTTCCCTGGGCTGCCCTGACATGAAGCTGTGGTGCGTCCCCTGCCACGATCCATCCATCCATTCATTCATTCATTCACTCATCTACTCACTCCTCACTCACTCATTCACTTGGCCATCCCTCTCTCCCTTCAGTTAGAACAAACCTGTCCAACATGCTAGGCCTAGGTGGGGGCAAAAGGCCTCCACCCTGAATAGAGAAGGCTAGCCCTCCCCTGCCCTGACCTCTGTGGTATCCGTGTCGTCCTATGACACTGGGTACTGAGCATTTATTATGTACCAGACACACTTCAATCCCACAGGAACCCTGAGACGAGGACACTGAGGGTCAGAGAAGGAGTCAGAGCTGGGGTGGGACCGAGGAGCCATTGATGGAACTGGTGGGGTACTCAGAGTGCCACGGTCCCCGCCTGCATCCTCTCTGCACCTGTGCGTGTGACAGACGTCACTGTGCTCATCCAGATGCACCTGACGTTAAGATCCTGGGGCTTGGAAGGAAGCCCAAGGCACCTGGCTGGCTGACGGGAGTGGAGTGGACCAGAGTCCCAGTCTGTCACTGCCTCATCACCCCCTGCTCAGCAGTTGCCATAGTGCTGGGGCAGGGATGACTCTGGGTTTCAGTATCCTTTCCTGATATTCCAGTGACAGCTACCATTGTGGATAACCCCTGCTCAGGGGCCGGGGCACCACGGGCTTGCTTCTACCGGCTCTCCTCAACGTTGAGGTGGCAATGGCAACAGAGTGACAGGGGTTTTACATCATAGAGTGTGGCTTCTGAGAGGCCTGGCTGGACACTGAAGGTGGCAACAAGTGCATTCTTCACAGTCACCCATTTTTCAGGTGAGCAAACTGAGGCTGCAGGGCTGCATAACTTCCCCCGGGTCCCCCAGTGAGCAGCATGCGGAGGAAAGACTTGTCCAGAATGGAGCCCAGTATTGCCTCCAGGACTCCCAAGACTCGTTGCCTTGGTGACGGGCCCCAGCACAGCAGCTGGGCTCAGTCCCCAAAGGGCTCCGATTCCAGGCAGTTACACCCAGCAATGCCACATCCCGGACCTGCTCCCAGAAGCCTGAACCATCTACACCTCACAGTGGTCCAAACAAGGTGATGGGGTCGTGGGATTTCTGCTGTGCTGACAGAGGCTGGGCCTCTGGGGCCCAGAGATGATGCCGCCCTGCCTACAGACTCATAAAGCTTCCATCAGCCTGTTTCCAGGTGTGCAGAGAGTGGGGCTCAGAGCACGAGTGGGCTTGGGCAGCCCCAGGCCCCACATCCTGAAGTCCAGTCCCTACCGCAGCCCAGGAGGGAGGCCTCCAGAGCCAGTGTCTGAAGCTCTTCAGCTCAGTGATGAGTTTCAGTAACAGCCTCTACGCTACTCCCCACCCTCCCAGAGCCCACTCAGTCCAGGGTCATGCCGCATCTGTCTGTGACGGGCCAGCGTCCCTCCGGCTCTCAGGTCTCAGCTCTCCTGAGAGAATCAGAAATCTGCTTCAAGCTGTCTAAGGGTGTCAGGTGACAATGGGCATAAAGGGCTAGGAAAGAGACACACGTCAGGCTAGATTGTAACAAAGGAAATGTATTCAAGCCTGAAGATGTCACTTTGGGGCCAGGCCTCTATGGGACACATAACATTCCTTTTAGAAATGTCCTCCACCTCCTCTGCTGGGCATGACTCCTGTACACCCTTCAAGATGCTAGCCCTCTCGGGCCCCTCTCGGGTACCTCTGGATTCCTGCTTCCAATCTGCCCGGCATAGCAGGGCAAGTGGGTCAAATTCTCTCTGCCGCTCTGAGCCTGGCTCCACGCGGCATGCAAGGTGCTCTGGGAGTTGGGAGTGAATGAACGCTAACTACGCTTGTTCTCAGCTGGATTCCAGCTGCAGGTTCCCGAGCCTCCCTCGGTGAAGCAGTCCTCATCGCTGTGGAAGCATGCCTGGGAGCACGGACGAAATGCTGGAAGGAATCTGCCTTTAATTTGTGCTGATGTCTAAGAAAGCGACATTTTATCACGAGCCCCTCATGCATCCAGGAGCTTCAGGACCTGGCACGGGAGTTGAACTCTCCCAGCCCTACTTCCCAGTACAGGGCTCTCAGCCAGGGCAGCTCTGCCCCTCCTCCAGCCTTCCTCTGGAATATCCAAAGAGGCCGCCCGTCCGGCAGGAATAAGCAGATTACAGAGCTGGTGTTTAAAAGACCACGATTGCTCTTGTTTTCCAGAGAAGTGTGAATACCAAAAATAATTTTTTTTTCTCTCCCAGGGCTCACAGAACTTAATTCACTGTTAAACGGGTGTCATTCGGGATGTTCAAAGACTATTTCTCTATTCTCCAAGATGTGTGTACCCATGTCTTCTGGGGTCAGCAGTGCAGACATATGGGGGGGTGGTGCTCAGTGCTCCCACAAGGGGTCAAGAGCAAGGTGCTGGGCACATGGGGAACTGTATTCCTTATTCATTGAGACTTACTTTGATGGAAAAAAATACAGATAGATGAGTGTTCGCATGGCCAGGGAAGGGATTCCAAAGGTAATTCTCAAGACTTGGCCTGGGTTGGGTGGGGGGGGTAGAGGAAGTCCATCTTTTAAGGCTTTTGCACCCCAACCTCCAGGCTCTGAGTGACTCCCACTGTATCACTGGCTCGATAACCTTGGCTCTCAAGGACCTCCTGGAGATAGGCCCTGTCTGCTCAGATTCCCATTGTCCGCATCTATCTATCCATCTCCAAAATAGGCTATGGAGAGCGGGGTTCACAGGCTACAGTGGTCAATGCCCTCAGAACTTTCCAAGGCAAGGTGTCCCCAACCTGCCAGGGACAGGCTAAGTCAAGATACCCAGAGGAGGACATGATTCTCCTCAAAGGGAGGGAGTGGACTGAGGTGTGTGTCTATGGGGGCAACCTCAGCAGGACCAGGGCAGCTGAGACAGCCAGGGCCCGGTTGGAGATGGTCCGTTCAGACTGCCAGTGCTGAATGAGGACTTGGCCCTGGTTGTATCTAGATGGGGCATCCTAGGGGTAAGTCTGAGCAGGCCTAAGGTCCCCGCCACCTTTCCGGGGTGGGGTGGGGGTGGGTATCATCTAAAAGCAGCTCCAGCAAGGGGTCCTGGAATGTGATGAGCTTGCTGGAAGGAGGCAAGGGTAGAAAAGAGGAGGAGGAGGAGGGAGGACCTTATCCACCAGGCCTGTAAGAGCAGCACCCACAGGACAGGGGACACACAAGGCACCAAGGAGGTGTGACCCAGTACAGGCAGGACAACCTCCTCACTCACACCTGCCGCCACTGTATAGGACAGTGGCTGGGAAATAAGGCCCCATGATGCTTAGGGATTGCCATAGCAATGGAGGATGAATGATCAGAGGTAGAGCCCCTCCAGGAAGGAAGGAACCACATTCTGAGGCCAGCACAAGGAGAGCAAACAGGGTAATACTGGCGAGAAGACCCCCCAGTGGTCACTACAGTGTCTGCAGAGCCAACTCCTTCCTCTCTCGAGGGTCCAAGGCCAGGTTCCACACAACGTGGCCTGGTCCTCAGTAGCAGGGTGTTAGCTGCGTTCTGATTAGCAGCCTCTCCAAGCCAGGTCCTCGAATTTGTACAGAAGAACCAGCGAATGTACCCTGGGGGTGGGGTGGTGGTGGGGCTTGTGTGAGAGTCCATAAGACACTCAGCACAGAGCTGGGCTTTGCTCCGAACAATGGCCCTTCCTGGCGCCGCTGCCTGCCTCACGGAATCCCATCGCTGCAGGCGCGGCTTAGAGTCTGTGTCAGCGAAGTCCCTTCCTGCAGGCACAGGCAGCTGACACAGCCAGGCCGGGAGTCCACCTGCCACCTTCCCCTAGAAGCCAGGCCCCAGGCACAGGGCGCAGGAGAAGGGCCAGCAAGGGCTACATCTGTGCTGGAGGGGCTCATTCCTTCCTCTGTGCACCTCTTTCCAGTGCTCCCCTCTGGGAGCCCCGAGACCCAGGAAGCTTTGCTCCTCACTGACCCCCCTACTTCCCATCTCCACTCCCAGGCTGAAGATGAGGGTGTCCGTTCCTAGGGCCCTGCCATGTCACGTCTTCTGCCCTCCCTATCTTATAGTGTGGCCTCCCAGCCCTCCCTGGTTAATGAGGGGCTGTCCCCTCCCCTCTGTCCACAAGTTTGCATGTGGAGAGTTCATCTTTCTTCCTCTAGCTAATCCACGACTCTCTCTACCCTACATGCCCACCTCTTGTGCCCCCCCCCCCCCCCGCGATCAAATGGCTCATCGGAGCCTCTCCTCAGCTGCTTCCTTGAGAGACATCAAGGGCAAGGCCTAGGCACGGGGGCCACTGAGGAAGGGCAGTGAGGGAACAGATGGATGGCAGGTGACAGGGAGTGGCCCCTCAGCTGCCTTCCTTTTGGACAGGTCCCAACCGGCTTTCTTTTCTCTCGCCTCCTCCATAAAGGGCTGAGCAAGCAGAATTGCCCTCAACCCCAACCATGCCCCTCCTTCCAGCCCAGCTGGCCCCACAAGCCCTAGGCTGGATGGCAGGACAGCAGGGTGGCTGCTCTTAGGAGCTTTTCTCCCCTACTCCCAGTCGATCAGTTCTGTGGCCACCCTGATAGACTCCGGAGTCAGCGCAGGAACCCAGAGTGCCTGTGAGGTTAACAGTACCATCTCCCCACCCACACACCCTGGCTGGCCCGCCCTGGTGGCTCCCGCCTGTAATCCCAGCCCTTCGGAGGCTGAAGAAGGAGGATTGCAATGAATTTAAAGCCATCCTGAGCTACAGCATGAGTTCCAGGCCATCCTGGGCTACAGCGTGAAATCGTGTTTCCACAAAACGAAATACTAAGCTAAAACAAAATTAAAAAGAAATCCTGATCAAATGCTTTGGGCTTAGCTTGAGCCGGGAGGTTCAGGGGCTGCTGGGCAGCAGAACTTTCTAGTCATCTCTCTTCCAGCTTCTCCCTCCACCAGGACAGGCCCAGCAAGCAGCCCTGGGTAGAGGAAAGAAAAATTGCCCTAGGGAGATCTCAGCATTGGGAAGAGACCTCAGTTCTGGGAAGCCCTGACCAGTTCGGGTTGATACCAGGGACCAGAGTCTGGCTTCAGAGTCTGGTTCCAAAGGTCATTTTCAATCACCCCCCAACAACCGATAGACAGTCTCAAAGGGTCCCAGGCACCTTTAGGCAGTTGGAATCAAGCAAAAGAACAAAGAGGGACAGAGGGGGGAAAGTTCTGGGTTGCCTGGCTCTGGGTGGAGCCCAACTTGCAGTAACACCAATATTTAGAGTCATAGAGTGTCAGTGACCAGGGCATCTTAGACAACATCCAGGGAAAGAGGTCCAAAGACCGGCCTGGGGTCACACATCACCGCTCCTCACAGGAACTTCAGCAGGCTTGCTTTCTCAGTGGTTACAGCAGCCACGGCTGATGGGAACCACTCCCCTTCTGTCTTACAGATGAGGAGGAGATGGTCTCAGAGGAGTTGAGAGCCTTGCTCAAGGTCACACAGCCTCAAGAGAGGTTCCTGTAGTTTCCCACGCAAGGCACTTTTCTCTTCCTATGTTGGGCCGGGGTTCCCGGGCAGGAGCACTCACTAAACCCAAGGCTTCAGAAAAGAGAAAAGTCTTGGGGGGGGGGGCAACAAGGATTCTTAAATATAAATACTCTCGGGACTCATTATGTAACTGTGGTTTCCCATCCCTCCATGGCCCCAGGGGTCTGACTGGGGCAGAAAGCACTCACTTTGGCACCCACCCAGGGACCCTAGCCTGGGGGACCCCGTCAATAACCAGACTCCGTTTGGCCCATCAGGCAGTCAGCGCTGCGCCTTCCGAGGAGAACAGTTGGAGGCGCCAGGATGCGCTGCCCCCTTCCTTTCTTTTCCCCTCTGGCTGGATAAGAAATACTAATACTAATAATGATAATAATAATTAGAATAAATAGAACCCGAAGACGCTGGGGTCTCGTTGCTATGACAACGGCTGGTGCTAATGAGCTTTTCGGAGGCCGCCGCCGGGCCACCCAGCCCCGGGTGCGGGATTACTATCGATCTGGCCCTGGAAGGCGGCGGTGGCTCAGCCTGGGGGTCCCCGGTAGAGCCGAGCCGGGACCCCGGGCAAGCAAGCGGCTCCCAGCGCGGCTCCCTAGCCCTGCCCCGCGCGCACTGGGTCCCCAGCCGTCCGCGCTCCACGGCGACTCCCAGCCCGGGCCCCGCTGCGGTCTGGGACAGTTGCCCGGATCCGGAGACCACCACTTCGCCCCGCCCCGGCGCTCCCGGCGCCCCTCACGCCGTCCCGCCCGCACCCGCCGCCGCGCGTGGACCCCGCAGCCCCGCGCCCAGCTCACCTCGTGCCCGCGCCGGTCTCTCCTCGCTATGCAGCCGGGAGCCGGCGCCCGCGGGAGCCGCCTGCAGGGGCGCGGGGCTGCCCACGCGCGCCGCCGCAACAGTTGTCTGCCAGGCTGCGGGCGCGTGGGGCTCCGGGGCTCCGGCCGCGCTCCGCCCGCTGCGCCCCACGCGCGTCCCGCGCCGCGTTCAGCCCGGCCGCCGCGCCCTCTGCTGCCCTGTGCCGGCTCGGCCTGCGCTCCGCACGCTGCCTCTCTCTGCCTCTCTCTCTTTCTGCCTCTCTCTCTCTGCCTCTCTCTGCCTCTCTCTGCCTCTCTCTCTCTCTCTCTCTCTCTCTCTCTCTCTCCCCCCCCCCCCCCCCCGCCTCAGTCTCTTCCCTTCTCCACCTTGCTCTTGCTCCGCCTTTGTTTTTTTTCTCCATCTCTCTCTTCTGGCTCTTTCTCCTCACCCTCCCCTTTCTTCCCTCTCTCTCATCCTTTCGCTTTCTCCCTAGCTTTCTACTTTTTCCTCTCCCACTCCGTCTCCCCCTCCTCCTCTCCTCCAGTTTCTTCCTTCCCTCCCCTCTCCCCCTCCCCAACCTCCACCAGGGGATTCTCCTCAATTCCCCTTATCTCCTCCTTCCCACCTGCTTCCCAGAAGGATACCTGCTTGCTCGGAGAAAGAAAGACTCCTCCGAAAGACTCCAATACCAGCAATTGCCTGCAGGATCCAGCCTCTTCTCCTCCCAGGACAGACCCCTGCTCCGTGCAGTCAGTGGCATTCTGACCTCACGACACAGTGCACATCTCTGGCCCCGGGCTGAGAGATCTTGCCTGCCACCCCTGAGTCAGGCAGTCAGTGTCAGACTTGGTTGGAGTTTTCCTTGGAGAAAAGCCCTGCTTCCCTAGCCTCCTAGACCTACCTGGGTCTAAGCCCTCACCCTATGTCTCTCCCCAGAACACCCCTCGTTTTGACTTCACCCCCATTTCATCTCCAACCTGAAGGGCAGTGAGGTGCTGGACTCCACCCTCAACCCCGTGGGCCTCTATTTTCCCACTGCCTGGACAACCTCAGAAAGGCCTGTGGGTAGCTCAGGGTGGACCTGGTTCCTCTCGGGACAGCCAGGACAGAGCATCTTTACTATTCACTGAAGAAGGGGAAGACTTGAGCACCAGGAAAGGCAGACACCCCGCCCCAGATCCACCCCTCCAGGCCCAAACTGCTGCCACCCACATTTCAGGGTCACCTTTGATTTTTGAGACCTCCGTGGAACCTCAAGGAAAACTGGCCTGGGCCCTTCCTACCCTGAACTTACTCCTTGCCACGGCACTGAGTGGTCCTTTCCCACTGTCCTGGCAGACAGACAGGCTCAGAGAGGTTAGGATAGTACCTTAGAGCCACACAGCTGACAAGGGGCAGAACCAAGGCCCAAACTGAAGTCCAACAGCTTCACTCATCTCTCCAGGTGCCCACATAGACGGGGAGGGATCCTTCCAGAACAGACCCCCCGCCCCCTTACTGTAGAATTAGACTGAACTTTCTTCAGGTTCTAGAAAGAGCCCCATGGCATGCTGGAACCTGCCTGGCACTTCGGCTGCTTTTGAGGCTAAGGGGACTCCGAGAGGTGCCAGATGGGAAGGACCAGAACGATCTCTCACCCAAGCCTGTGTTAGCCAAGGCCTTGGTTTCCATCTGTCAGTATCCGAGCCCTTGTCCCCTTCATGGATATAACCTGGACTGACTCACCGGACCCACCTGAGACCAGGGCTGCCCCTGGGAACTGCTTCATCCAATGGCCAGGACACCAAAGCTGCCTAGGCTAGGTGAGGCCAGGCTCTGGAGAGGGCCTGGGTGGCAAAGCCTGCTCGGTAACTGGGGGAGGGCACAAAAGGGAGGGGGTCCCCAGCACTCAGGGTTTTGGACATAAACCAAAGCGACTCTGTGTTCCTTCTTGGCCACACGGCCTTTGGCTGGCACAAACCTCTCCTTCCAAAGTAGAAGTTGAAGAAGGAAGACCCTCCTTCAGCTGAGGTCAAAGATGGCAGGAAGCCCCTCTGAGCTCTCAGACCGTTCCATATCAGCATGGGGACCAGAGATACTGAGGCAGCTGCAGGTCCCGGTAGGAGCAGGGCTAGGTAGGATTTGGGCTCTCAGGCTCTGTTGAGACCCTGGCCTCAAGCTCTCAGCAGTGGAGGCTGAGACCAGAAACACTCCCGTGTGGACAGCGAGGAGCGGGACATGCTGTGGGGAGCAGAGCATGCTGGGGGGATCAGGGTGTAGCATGTGATACACTGTGTGGGATGCCTGTGGGTGATATCCCATACGTGTGTGTCAGGCGTGGGTATTGTGCAGTATATGTTGTGTGTGTTGGGACTGCGTTATGTTTGTGTGTGTCGTCTGCATATACATCTGCATGTGTGTTTTATGGTATGGTGTGGGGTATTTTGCATATGTGGTGTGATGGGGCGTTAGGTGTGGTGTGATGTGAGTATGGTGTATCTGGTGTGTGCAGGGAGCTGGATGTAGCAGGTTTTGTGTGTGTGTGTGTGTGTGTGTGTGTGCGTGTGTGTGTGTGTGTGTGTGTGTGTGTAAATGTGTGGTGTGTGTTAGGTGAGGTGTGTACGTCATGGTGTAGATGGTATCTGAGGGGATGTGTCAACAGACATTTGGACACAGGGGTAGATGGGATGAATGGGTAACTCACTTTGCCACATACTCTCATGTGGCCTCCAGGTATGGCACGCTTGCATGTGTCTCACGTGCGGGGCAGGCTATCTTGGGTGAAAGGGATCTGTGGATGGTGCATTCTGGGTGAAGGTACCCTGAAGACATGTGGGGGCTCACTGCCCTGAACCTCACAGGTTGCTAGTGACAGCTGAGGTCTGGCCTTTGGCCAGCCCAGTTCCACAGGACACAGCCCAGGCCCCCGTCTCCAACCCTTGACCACTTCCTCTGTAGCCAGCCTGTGCCAGCCACACTGAGGCCAGCCTGTGCCCATGAGGTCCTTCACACCTCCCTACACATGTACTTCCTCCACACACAAGTACAGGGCCTGAATCTGCACCCACCCCCCACCCCACCCCCATTGTGCAGATGTCCCGACCTTGAACAGAGTCCCTAAGCCTCCCCAAGTCTCAGTTTCCTCATCTGTGAAGTAGAATGACCACCAGGACCAGTGGGAAGATTAACAACAGACCACATCACATCAGCCACGTGAGCCCGATGAGTAAGCACTGGCTTAGTAGGTCCTGGGTCCCACCAGTGCCCTCCTGTCCTTTAGAGAGAAGGAGGCTTTGTCCTTTGCCTGGCCCCACCCCATGTCACTCTCCCTTGCTTCCGAATCCCAGTGCCCTGTGGTTGCTATAATAATGACCATGCACGAAGCAGCTTAACATCTCACACATCTATTCCCGTTCCTTACAGTTCTGAAGCCTAAGTCAACAGTTCTGCTGGCCCCAGACCAAGGTGTGTCCGAGGAGCTGTATTTCCCTGAGGGGCTCCAGGAGAGGGCCCTTCCTGTACCTGCAGTCCAGGTGACCCCAGGATCCTTCGCTGGTGGCTGTATTGCTTCAGCCTGCACCAGGGGCTACCCCAGCTATCCCTGTTAACCTCCTGTCTCAGCGTCTGTAACTCAACCCCATGCACACCTATTTCTTCTTTTCTTTTTTGCTCTTTTTAGACAGGGTCTCAAATAGCCCAGGCTGGTCTCAGTTTACCAAGGGTGACCTTGAACTTCCTGATCCTCCTGCCTCCACTCTCCAAGGGCTAGGATTATAGGCATGCACCACCAGGCACAGTTTATGTGTTGCTGGGTACAGAATCTAATGCGCGTGCTAGACGCACACGCTACCAACTGAGCCACACCCTGGCCTCCATTTCTCCTCCTCTTATTCCATTTTATTGACTTAATTTGTGTGTGCATGTGTGTGTGTGTGTGCACACACAGTCACATGCCATGGTGCACACGTGGAGGTCGGAGGAGGATTTTCAGGAGTCAGTTCTCTCTTCCCACTGTGTGGGTCCCAGGGATTAAACTCAGGTCTGTCTGGCTTGGCAGGAAGGCTTTTCCCCACTGAGCCATCTTGCCAGCCCTTGAGGGACCAACAACAGACTCAGGAGTGGGACTGGGGTACCAAGGGGGGAGGGTAGTGTTTCCCAGCCTCCTCCACGTTGCATCTGCCGAGCAGGGTGCAGGGAGGACCAGGAGAGGCAGGCAGCTCACCGGTCATCTCTGGAGCCATCAATACATCTGGGCTGAGTCCCCTCCTCCACCCGGTGCTGAGCTGGGAGGGGGGTTTGGTCTCTTCAGAGCTGATCAAACAGCGGCTCTTACCCCATCTGGGCATCTGCAACGGGGAGCCCTGCTCTGCACCCCAGCACCAACCCTCATCCCCCAGCCTTATTTACTATTTCTCAGCCTTCGGGAGGCCTGCTCCCCCGCAAAAGCAACTGCTCACCGGGCAGGCAGGCAGGCAGGCGACCGGCAGGCGGGCCGGCCTGTCGATGACTCATGCTCTCTCTCCGTGGAGTGCAGCCTTTTCAAAGGGCTGGCTGGGGAGGAAGCTAAATTTAAAGCCAGGCTTCCCGAGAAGATCACCTGCCACGTCAAAATCGTTGCCATTTAATTAGAAGTTGGGGGCATAAGGCTTTCCACCCTGCTCTCTCTGGAATCCTCCTGGGGAAGGCTGAGGGGGAGGCACAGCCCCAGGGGGCAAGAGCCAGCTGACTTCCCAGCTGTGACATGTCTCTCCCAGACTTCCTTCAGGGAGTGGCCCCCACCTTCCAGGGACCGTCAGTCCCTTCCTCCCTCCTCTTCAAGCTTTTAGGGTTCTAACCCTGGGCCCCAATTCCCCGGTGTACAATACACACAGAGCTCAAGAAGTCTAGAGTCAGGATAAGGCTGCACCAGGCCTCAGCTCTGTCTTCAGACACATGCTGGACCACGAGACTTTCCATGGGACTTTCTAGTCCTTGCATTGGGCGATGGGGGTGCCTGTTGGCTTGCTTATCCACAAAGGAAGAGAGACCTGGGCTAGAACAAGTACTTGGAGGAGCCCTGGATGGCTTCCTGGTGGGAGATGACAGACCCGGAGGTAAGAGTCACCCAGGCAAAGCCGACCGGCCACTGCTGCCCCCTCTGCCTGGGTCAGACCAGCTACTCACAGCTGCATGTTTCCCAGTGTCCTCTGGGGCCACGGATCACAGCATAGCCGTGGCCTCCCTGTGCTGTAGGAACAGGCCTGTCAAAGCCAGGCTGCTCAGAGGCTTAGAAAGCCAGCTACGGTATCAGCCCTGAGCCAGGCTCGCTCTCCCATGGTACTTCCAGGGCTGCGTGTGTCCCTGGCTTCACTGCACATATCAGGGAGGTACATGCAGCTGACTAACCAGGTCAGACACACTGAAGTGAGCAGGATGCATACGCCTCAGCCATCTTGGGGACTTGGGAGCTCAGACTTAGAGAACTGGCCCAGGGGTCCAGAAAACCTCCCAGACCACATGCCCTGCAGCATGGCCGAAGACCTGATTGTCTACACCGGAACTCCTCGGAGATTCCCAATCCTCCCCTCTCTCCTAGCCTGCTCCCTCTCGACGGCAGCCGTCATAACCACTTTCCCTGCTAGTCCTGAAGGAGGTGAGGCAGGGCAGCTCCCATTGCTCACAGCTAAGGCAGGCGCTCATGACTCACCCAGGTTCAAGACCCGCCCCCCCACACACACACCCCCACCCCCACCCCCGCAGCTGACCTGGGACTTTACAGCCAGGAAGGAAAGGTGCAGACATTACAAAGGATGTTGATCTATCGAGTGTGGGATGAGGAAGCGATGAGGTGTGATGACTATACCCCATGAGCCCTAAAGAACAGAAGATGACCCCAGTGTCCCAGTGTGGGAGGGGTTGGATATGAGACCCGCAGGTGCTGATGAGGTTCTCCAAGCGAGGAAGGGAGAGGCTAAGGGCATTCTGGGAGGCAGGACCTTGTAAGTGTAAGGGCCTGGGTTCCACCTGAGGATACCATTAGGACAGCCTGTGTGGCCTGAGCAGATAAACCCCAGAGCCTGTTGGACGTCTGTCTGCCACTGAGTGTGAGGGCCACCGAGGGATGCTGGTGGTATACCAAGCCTAACTTTCTAACCAGCGTGCTGAGGAAAGGCTCATGCCTGTGGCCTCTGAAGACATCCTGCCTGAGAGCTCACCTGTCCCTCCACAACAGAACCGACCCAGCAGAGCCCTGACCTGCTGGCCCCCTGCTTTGCAGACCTGTGGTCTAGCCTGTGGAGTGGGCCCTGGCCTGGTGTTTATCCTAGGAAGACAAGGAACTGCTGCCATCAGAGGAAGCAGCAAGGGCCCTCAGGCTCCCAATGTACTGAGCTGCCCAAGTCAGGCCCTGCTGTGTAGGACATCAGGCTACCAGGGGTATTTGCCTCTAGGGTCAATAAGAAGTCAATGGATAGGTCACCTACTTCACTGCCCAAAACTGGAAAGCAAGAGCCCCCGGGGGTGAGTGTCATGCCTCAGTTTCCCCATCTGGGCCTTCACTGATAGTCCCCCCACCCCACCCCCAACACATACCCAGGAAGCACCAGGCTCCATTCTCAGGGTGGAATGCACACCAAATTGTAACAAGTCCAGGGGAGGTGTTGTTACAGCCGGTCCTCACAAACAGCTTCCCAGGTGACAAGATGACAATTGGGGGTGAGGAGCCAAGGTGTGGCCTTCCACTCAGGCTTCAGTGACACTCTGAACCCTGAGCCTGAGCTCTAGCTCACCGTGTGCCAGCCAGTGACCCAGTCAGAGGGTCTCCCAAAGTCCCACTTCTCACTGCTTACTCACAACAGGAAGAGTTCGTGCTGGGAAAGGCTGGCCCAGGCCTTGGGGACACTGGTGTGTATGGGCAGTGGCAACCTCCTTCATTTGGTCCATGTGGGTTTGGATTCTCCACAGCTGGTGGCTCTCACAACTCATCTCGTCTTCCCACGGAAGCATCATAGTTCCAATCCAGAGACCACAAAAATGAATAGGGTATATATCATCTGGCCAGCTGCGAACCCTAGCCACAGACCTAACCTCCACCCAGTCCTGACTCTCCTTGGCAGACCCAGAATCCTGGTGCCAACATAAGACTAATTATGCCCCTGGCACAAATAGAAGCCTTCCTGGCTCACCAAGTGTCCTTGAGGAGTACAGGGAGCAGGTCCAGGGCCAACCTTGTGTTTAGGCTATGGGAAGGGGGCTCAGAGGAATTGTCTAACTGGCCCCAGGCCACACAGCTCAGATACCGGGCAGGAGGAGCAATCTGAGGATTCCCATTGGCCTGGGCTACCCCTTCGTGGGGGATGGGGCTCGGTCTTAGAAGGTTATTGTGGTGGGCTTAGCTCCACAAGCCAGTTGTCTTAAGTTTCCAAGGGCCAAGCAAGGCACCCCTGACCAGAACAGGAGCCTCCGCTTGGCTATGTGGCTTCACATCACAGCCTGACACTCTGCCGTTCTCTCTGACCTGCTTGTTGGGGCTGGAAATCGCCCTCTAGCGTTAGGTGAGAGGGTGGGCGCAACAGCATGTCTTTAACTGGAAGCCGGGAAGCATGCTCTACCCCGGCTCCCAGTACCACTCAGATACCCCTCAAATCGTCACCGCGGTCACGGAAGTCACTTCTGAGTTCCTGGTAGAGAACAGAGCAAGCCCAGAGATGTTAAGTGACTGGCATAGAGTCACACAGCCAGGACCACCGCCAAGGCCCTGGAATAGGGGCATGTCTCTCTGCCTTCTAGACCTCAACTTCTCAGCTTGCTCCATGCTTACTGCCAGCCGATAGTGCAAAGCTCTGGCAAGCTCGTCCTTGCTGGCTTCTGGATGACTCTGCCCAGGCATGGGGATGCAGGCTATCCAGGGTTCAAGGGCTCAAACACCAGGGCCCCACGGGGTTCCCAGCCTCTTCAACACCCTAGACTGTTGGCTTGGCCTCCCCAGAGACCTTCATCACTAAAAAAAATGTGTTTCTGTACAGCTCAGGGAGTGAAAGGCTTGGATTCTATTCTGGAGAGACTCCCAGTAGAGAGCAAGCCATGGACTTACCACTGGCCAGCCAACTGACCCCTGGCCAGCCACAGTGGCTCATATATGTGAAGATTCTAAACTTCCAAAAGGCCTGGTGGGGTGTGGGGTGGAAGGCTGAGGGACTGTGTGTCATGGCCAATGGCCTAGGGGCATCCACAGGCCCTGTCAGAGGGTTTTCCTAGCTGATTTACCAGCCAAGCCTTGGTTCCTCTGGAGCAGGGGAATGAAAGGAAATGCTGATGTTCAGAGCCTAGGTTCATATACCTTGGCCAGGCCTAGGTCCCTTTACATATTTCCTCCTGAGTCTCACCAGCCCACCACCAAGGTATGGGTTAGACATAGCAAAGGCTACAGAGGATCAGAGAGGTTAAGTATCTCTCTCAAGGTCACACAGCGGACCCCAACCTTGGAGGCTAAGAGGTACCCTTACCTAGCCCTCCTTACCTAGCCCTCCCCACCCAAGCCATGCAAGGGGCCAGAGCTGTAAAGGCAGACTCATTCATGGTTGGCTCCCAGTCTCCCTCGACTACTGGATCCCAGACAAAGGAGACAGGCTGCCTTCTGCCCCAAAGCACCGTGGGAGCATCCTGGAACCACCTGCCAAGACGGAACCCAGAGTCACAGCCCATCAGTGACTCTAGGAAAGGCTGAGACTAATTGCAAATGAGGAGCCTGAAGATGAGAGTTGGGTACTTGCCCCAGGCTACCCTGCTCTGAGCTGCCATGCGACCCTCATGTCCCATCCAGATGTGACAGCTACAAAGTCAGCCCCGGCCTTTGGGTCTGCCACTCACCGGGAACATGTCACTGGGGACAAGTCACTTTCCTCCTTAGCAAGCTCATCTCAGAACCAGACTCATCACTCCTCCTTCCTGGAGACCCTGAGATGTGGCTGCATCTACCAGGGCCTTGGCAGGACACTGGGACGCCGATGACCCTCACCATCCCCAGCCCTCTAGAGATGCAGGCCCAGAGCTCGCCACTTCACGTGCATCAGCTCCCCTGTGTGGAGGGCTCCCAGCTATGCGTTGGCATTATCCCTGGAGATAATAGGGTCACGTGTCACTTGATGGCAGGGATGCCACGGAGAACAAGGACATGAGGAAACTATGTCACAATGCAGATGTCCCATAGTAGAATGGCATGTTGCTCCCAGGGTCACAACGAGCAAATCCATACTAGTGACTCAAGTGTAAGGTAAAATAATGGCACTAAGAGATGCGGTCAGCAGAGAAAGGACAAGTGTGTGGCTGGAAGGGCATAGCAGACTGGCCCCTCTTAACTCCTTCTTGGTGAGCACAGACCACACAACCCAAAAGAACAATATCAAGTCAGGCGGTGCTGGTTACACAGCCACTACCCAGTGCCTAGAACCCAGCTCCACACTGGCCATGCTGTATGTTCTCTACCCCAGCACCACAGACACGCAGGGACCTCACTGCCTTCAATGCCCCTAGACAAGGGGGGGCTTTTCCACTGTCCTAATCCTATGCGGTGGATGCTGCCATTGAGCAAAATGTCCTCATTTTATTTGTGACTACAGCCAAAGCTGCTGTTGGCGCCACGTACTGGGTAGCAGCTCTCAAGCCGGGGTCCGGCGTCATCTGCCCTACAGTGAGGTGGCCGCCATCTTTGCCAACCCCACCTCACAAACACGCCAAGGCTGAGAAGCAGCATGCTTCGGGGCCAGAGCCTGGCCCCCTTCCTTGTTGCCGTGACCAGTGCCCCACAAAAGCAGCTTTAGGAAGGGTTTGTTTTGGCTCACGGTTTGAGGGGACAGCCCGTCAAGGCAAGGAAGGAACTTGGAGGCAGGAACGTCAGGCAGACGCTCACTTTGTGCCCGTGGGAAGCAGAGAAGATAATCACTGGTGTTCAGTTTCCTCTTTTCTCGTCCTTCAGCCCAAACCCCAGCCCAGGGGATGGTGATGCTCACATTCAAGATGGGTCCTCCCTCTTCAGTGAAACCTCTCTGGAAACACTCCAAGAGACAAGCTCAGGGGTACGTTTCCATGGTGATTCTAAATCCAGTCGAGTTGATGATGGAAGTGAGCAGTTGCTTCTCCATCCCTCACAAACTTGACACAAACACATCACTTTAACTCACAACATCCCACCCTGGACTGTAAAGTCTCCCATTCCATCTCATAAAGCAAGACACGTTTAATCCATCTCTAAAAGTTCCCATAGCCTTTAAAAGTTTAAAACACCGTTCAAAAGCCCAAAGTCTCTTCTGAGACCAGGCAATCTCCTACCCACAAACCCCTATAAAAAAAAAAAAACCCAAAACCAAGTTACATACTTCTAATGGTGTCACAGAGCAAATGTTCTCATTCCAAAAGGAATAAATGGGAACACAGTAGGGAAAGGTCAGACCAAAGCAAGACTCAGATCCCGTGAGGCAAACGCCGAACACTGCAGATCCACAGCCGGCATCTGGGACTCAGGATGGAATTATCTGCGTGCCAACAGCCCTGGGCCACCCTGCTTCCCTAGCTCTGCCACCTCAGCATATCTGACCTCTCTTTGGGGCCAGCCTCACTCTGTGCCTGCACCTTTCCTCTGTGGATGTCCCATGGCCCTGGCATTTCCAATATCCTGGGATCTTCACAGCCATTTAGGCTTCATCTCAGAGCTGCATGCAATGGCCTCTCAGGCCCTCCTTGCAAAGACTCTGAGGTTGATCTAACAAATCAGTCTTTACTGTGGAGTCCAGTCTCATCCAAGTTCTCAGGACATGGACAGAATGAAACTAGATTCTTGGCCAAGTACACAGGTCTAGCTCAATTCCTGATAGAGTCCCACTGCCCCCTCTGAAACTTCGAGATCCCACTAAACCGGACTTACAGCACTCTGGGGCTTCCTTAGCCTGTAACTCCAAACTGCTCCGCACCCCTCCCACAAACGGGCCCCAAAGTCCTGAGAACCACACAGTCAGGCTTATCATAGTGTCAGTCCTACTTCTCAGGTTTAGTCTGTGATGGCGGGGAAGGCATGGCGGCAGGAACATGAGGCAGTGGGTCGCATTGCGTCTGTCCGTCCGTAGTCAGGAAGCAGAGGTGAGGGAAATGCTGGTGTGCAGGCAGCCTGGCTTCTCCTTTTCACTCACTCTGGGACTCAGGCCCCTAAGCTGGTGCCTCTCCACATCCAGGATGGATCTTCTCCGTGAAACCTTTGGGAAACCCTCATAGACGCACCCAGGGCGTTCTACGCCAGTCAAGTTGACAACGGAGATTAACTATTGCAGCTGTAGTGCTAAGATCCTACCGTCCCTGTGAGAGACACCTCAGCCAGCTCGGGGACTCTGCAGCGGACCCTGCATAGCAGGACAGGCCGCAGATGCAACAGGAAATGTGGGTGAGGGGTGGGAATGCCTGGGACCTCCCCCAGTGGATGTCAGCAAGGCTGAGGAGCCTTCCGAAGGTCCCTTCCCCAAACTGGGGTCGGAGCCCAGGGTAGGAGGCTTGTGCGACGGCATGGGGGCAGGGCTGAGAGTGATGGGAAGAACCCACCTTGCCACCATGGCCTTGCTCACCCTTACCAGACGGGCTCCCCATCATCAGCATGCAGGCATCACTGAGCAAAGCTGCTCTCTCTGCGCTGCTACTCCCCTAAGCTCCCCTTGATACCCACAGGTGCCCCTTGACCCACACCTCACTCTCCCCGAAATGGACTCGTGTGACAGCCATCAAGCCTTACCCTAACTCCATTCTCTAGCCCCTGAGTCATCAATTAAATACAGCACAAAGAGGTCTATGAAACTCCAGCCCAAAGCGTCACTCCCCTGCTCACAACCCTGCTCTGGCTCCCCACTGCGCTCAGTGAAAAGCTGCAGTGCGCCTGCCATCCTGCTACCAGGAGGCAGCTCATGCTCCCAGCCTTGCTGTATAGATGGGTGCGACAGGTCACAGGGGCCGGCACTGTGTCCTTTCCTAAGCATCTTCTCAAGTCCCGGCTAGTCTCGGGCCACTGCGGCCATTTGTCTCCTAGGAGCTCCATTTAGGATCCCTGCATCTCTTAGGCCTTCTGCCTGTCCCAGCCCTAAGCATGGAGTCTGTCTAGGCTTGTATGTCACCATCAGGAGTTCCCTGGGGCTTCAGCTCAGTGCCCCCAGTGTTGCCTGTGACACAGGACTCTGTGTGTGTCAGACTTCAGGGTGTCCTTGCAGGCCCAGGAGAAAGAGCATGGGACAGAGCTCAAAGCTCCTGGGATGTCCTGTACGGTCCAGCCATTGTGCAACCTGATGCTGGTGGTTTATTAGTGAACACAACTGCCACTGGCGTCACGCCTTCATCTGTTCCCTTTGAGTGTATCCCCAAGTTTAATAGCTTCTCCCCATACCCTAAGTGCAGAGACTCTTCCCACAGCAGGTAATGACATGCAGTCTTTTATATAGATATGTATATAAAAGGTGTTGCAATCAGTTTTACACACTGTTAGAATTCTCTCTTCAGCCTTTTGACCTCCCCACAAACCCACAGGCAGACTGGGGGCTCCATCAAGGGTGTCAATGTAGCATGCTATTGTTATAAACCTATACACAAGATCACTGCCTCTAGATCTCTGCAGTGTCACTAGAAAGATGACAAGATAATTCAGGCCGACCATTGCAACTGAGTTCCTGCAAGTCACTGGATCTGCTCAGGGGGCAATGGAACTCAACACTTCCCTCCTCCAGGAAGCCTACCAGGCCTGGTCAGTCCGTTCAGGGTGGCCTTGCACTTTGCAGCTTCCTTCCATCCTCAGAGCAGTTAGGCCTGACTTCCCTGACTACACTGAGAAGCCTCACCATGGATTCAAGTTTCCACATCTGTGCATCCTGGGAATTGAGGACAAGTGGGTATCCAGAGGTGATGTGTATGGGTCGGTGGATGCAGGATTGAGTAATTAGAAAGATGGATATGTGGGTAGATGGATGGATAGTTGGGTGGGTGGATGGGTGGGTGAATGGATAGAAAGGTGAGTGGATGGGTGGATGGATGGATGGACTGGTGGAGAGGTGGGTGAGTAGATGAATTGGCGGAGAGAGGGTGGGTGAGTGGGCGGGTGGGTGGATGGATGGATGGATGGAAAGGTGGATGAGTAGGCAGATGAGTAAGTAGATGGATTAGTAAATAAGTGGGTAGGGGAGTGGGTGGGTGGGTGAGTAGACAGCTGCCTATGCCTTGATACTTATCCTTGCACTTCTCAGAGGTCTGAGTGTCTACACCTCTAACTAATCCCTTAAAACTCTTGCTGGATTTTTGTTCCCACCCTCCTCAGCTGTTTCTTACGTGCTCCCCACCATGGCAGCTAAAGGGGCCTTGCTGGACAACTTAATTTTACTGCCTCCCTTCCCCAAACCCTGTTCTGTTCTGCCCCAGGTCACACATATCTAGTGGGTGCAGCTTTCAAAGGACTGGACCACCATCCTGCCATGCCAGAGCCCAGGGTCCCTCCATCTCCTGGCATGCTCATCATCATCATCATCACCATCTAAAAGTCAGCACACCCTCTCTTCCACCCAGAGTCTGAGACCAACACGTGGTGATAACATTGGCTTCTTCTGTGGTGTTAAAACTGGCCCCAGCCACACAGGAGGGTGGGAATGATGCCAGTTCATGTCTTGTCATGAGGACTAACCAAGAGAAGTAGCAGCCTATGTTTTTGTTGCTATTATCACAGGACGGGTACCCAAAGCCAGAGTCTTGCACATGCTAAGAAAGTGCTCCACCATGAGCTACACCAACCCCTAGCCTTGTTTCTACTTTTTACTTGGAGACAGGATCTCACTAAATCCCTCAGGTTGGCCTGTGACTCACTGTGCATCCCAGGATGATCTCACGCTTGCCGTGTTCCGTCTCCGCCTCTTTCTCGAGTAGCTGGTGTTGTAGGTCCGCATCATGCACCACCTGCATTGGACTGTGATGCGTCTGTCTTTCCCCACCAAATGGTGGGCTTCTGAAAAAACAAGACACCCAGCTTCCCCAGGGATGCACAGTTACATTTGAGAGGTATTTATGAGATGCCTACAAGATGGATATCTCGGTGAGTATGGACTACGCCAAGACATGGTCCAGGCCCTTGCCACCTATTAAAGAACAGTGACCAAATGGTGGGATCCTGGATTTGTCTAAATGACAGCAATGGGACAAGACATGGGGCCCAGTGGGCCCCGCCCTCACCTGGCTGTTCACCTGTGCCAGTTGCTAGGCGGTGAGTACTCGCCCTTCTGCCCGGGTAAACCCACTGCCTGGGTCCTCTCCATCAGAGTGTCCCGGCTGAAGTCAGTTCCCTCCCAGGGATAGAAGGTGACTTTTTTTTCCTTCTACAACTCAAGGATCTGAGATGAGCCTGGGACACGACAGTCCCATGGCCCATGCCTGCTGTGTGCCATGCTCCCCACAGTGTGGACAGCTGCTGCTGGTGTCTCTGGGCACACGGCTAAGCCCTGCCAGCTGCTGGAGGCCAGGAAAAGCACCTAGATGAGGAGAATTTCCACCTTCAAATGTGCTGAGCCAGCACCTGGCTGTCACTGCTGTTTCTGAAGTCTCTGTAGGATGAGGACATCCTTCTGCCATTTACAAAGGGATGACCTTAAGCCTGCTACCCAGAAGAACCTTGCCTGGCCTGGCCTTAAGGTGGGAGGGGATGGTTCCCTACTACCCTGATTCTGCCCCCACTGAGTGACCCGAGGATAGCGAGCCCCTGCTCGGTCCCCATCCAGCCCTGCAGCTCTCTACTCTTGCTAGCTGCCTGCTTGCTTGGCTGTGCCCATATCCACTTGTAGAAGCAAGAAGGACTAACAGCCGAGTGCTTCCCCAAGTCCTATGCCCTGAGCAAAGTCCAGGTCAGGCACTCCTGGACCTTGTGATGCCAGAGGGGTCCCTGCACCTCTCCCAGCCTACCGTCCTGTATCAAATGGGCATGTGCATGTACATGACACACAGTAGGAGCTTCTGACACTCGGTGGATGCCTCCCACTTCCTCATGGGACCGCTGCTTTGGCGATGGTGCTTGGAGGACACAAAAGCATCCCTGCTCACTGTGTCTGAGGGCATGGGGACCCTGGACATGTCCCAGAACAAGAGCCCCAACAGTCACTTTCTGAGCTGGAGAAGACCATCTGCATGGGCTGCCAGGTAGGGAGTATAGGCGGGACTAGCAGAGAGGAGAATTGAGAGAACAGGAAGGCAGAGAGGAGGAGACGCCAGCCTGCCGTCCAGGGAGCATCATGTAAAGACAACAGGTAAAGCCACGGAACACGTGGCGACATACAAATTAACAGAAATTATAAGAGTAAGAGCTAGACAATGGTAGGCCTGAGCTAATGGCCGAGCAGTTTAAATAATATAAGCGTCTGTATGTTTATTTTATAAGTGGGCTACGGGACTGCCGGGGGTTGGCAGGACCTGGAGAGAAAAACTCTAGCTACAATAGGCTGCCACTCTTCGCAAGATGCTCCCCACTCCTAGAGGCTATCAAGTATCCTCTGGACCTAGGGACAGTTCAACACAGGTATACATGTGTGGGTCAGGGACTGTCCTAGGATTTCATGACTCTGTGGGTGGTGTAGCTCCACAGGCAGCAGATTCAGACTAAACAGACTCTGCAGGCCCCCCTCAGTCCCCTGATGGAGCTCTGTATTCCATTGCAAAGGACAGAAGATCAGCCATGTAGACCCCACCTTAGGGACCTTCCTCCCTGCCTGATGCTTGGGGACTGAGGCTCAGCTAAAGACCGGGCAACGACATAGGTTTGGACTTCAGAAGAGTCTATTAACAAAACGGAGAGAAAAGGTCAGCATCCTAAATGGAAGCAGGAAATTTGTCCCTCACACTGCCCTGAGGAGTACCGCCCTGACTGTAGCCCTGCCCACGGCATCCTTGATGATGCAGACACGGGTCCTGGTACATCAACCTGCCACAAAATGCTGCAGAGGCCTCTGGGAGTGAGGAGGCCCAGGAATGCTGATGGGGAAACATCGGAGCCCGCAGGTGGGCTACTCAGAAGCCTGCTGCATTGATGACAGCAAGTCACAGCCAGCAGAGGTCATGGGGTAGGGGACTTCTGCAGCCACTCTTTCTAACTGGCCACTGGGCATGTTGGGGGGCGGAGATCCAAGGAAAGGGTATTACAGTGATGGTATGCTGGGTTCCTCAGCCCTCCATGTCCCCTGTGTGGCACCAACCTGGCCCACAGGCCCCTCTTTCTAAAGTAGCCCAACCTAGGGTTAACTGGATTGGCTCATATGAGCCTTCCCAAGAGCCAGTGTCTCATCAGGGCCCTCTGACCCGCTCACCCACCCCTGGATGACCTCCGATTTGTTCCTTTTCTGTTGTTATCTCTTGTTTAGCCTGATGGCTTCCCAGCCCCTTGGCAGCTTGCTTTTTATCCTTGTTACAAACTCATCTCTTTGATTTAGGTTTGCTCTCCAGAGCGAGTAAGCACTGGTGGGTCTATGTGTGCCTCCCATGGGCCTTAGGGACAAGTTGCCAGATGAATAGATGCACCCTCGGGTACCACTTTGAGGGCAGCAATTGCCTGGGGCTCTGGAAACTGGGCGGGGGCGGGGGAGCCCGGGCGGGTAGCTCTTACTTGGGCACTGAAGTTTTCTCTTTTCATTTATCAGCACCCATGAATCTAACACAGAGTAACACAAGAGGAGGAGAGAGATGCTCGGTGGCAATTAAGGTGAGGCCAGAGGACTCAGGGAAGTCTGCAAATTCCTTTGTGGTTTTTCTAGAGAGGCGGGGGGACTGATTCCCACGCAGCTGTGGGCTTTGTTTAATTATTTCTAGGGCTTTCTTCAGCTCTCTGCCCACAGGTTACATGATATCATTACATAAAGCAATCTCAATAATGAAGCTCATGAGACTTGGTTCTTGCTGGTGTAGACCAGGCTCAGTGCGCACAGAGAGAGCGGCAGATGGGCTGGAATGTGGTCTGGGATTGGGATTGGGATTTGGATAAGGAGGTGTGGCTCCTGGCACCAGAGACGGGGAAGTAGAAGGGATTGGGCTCTGGAGAAAGCAAGATCTGGCCTGGGCTGGGACCTAGAGTGACAGCCACCCCAAATCTCTTGTATTCAGTTCTGTGGGCCTTCAGCTAAGCAGTCTCCTGCCTCGGGACCTTTGTATTAACCGCTCTCCCTCTCTTCTCAAGGAATTGTCTCTGACGTACCTACATCCAACACTTCATTCTCCTCCTTCTTGGCCACCATCCTCTCCCCACCCCCATCCCACCCGACCCCGACTTACACACTTATGAAGAGTGAGCAACTGGATTCAAGATTTCTGTAGACTATGTGGGAGAGGAGGCAGAAGGACTTGCGAAAGAGGAGTGATCCCCTAGTTTCTGGTCTGAGGGAATGGGGTGTAGGGGAAGCCATTTGCCTTGTGAAAAGATCCTGAGACAGTACTTGCCCAGCAAACTCAGGTTTCCATATGTGCCCCATTGTCTCGATGTCCCATGGTCCACCCCTCCACCTTGGCTATAGCCAGTTACACCTGGTAATTGACCTAACTTAGGACAACTGATTCCATGATGGAAGTATCATCCAGGCTATAAAACTCAGCATGTAGACAGTACCTCTTGCCACAATGAAAACGAAGATATAATCCATCCAAGTCCATAGTTCTGGGAAAGTCTCTAAATGTACTAACCTTGTGTTTTGGCTTCGGTAGCTCTGCTTCTGGCTAACTGTTCTTGTTAACTGAAGTATGTCAACCTAGGATATGGTTTTGTGCTCAGATGCTCACCCTGAGAAAGGCTCGGGGCTCCACTGGGAGACTGAACACCCAGTGTAGTTGCCGACTGGCTAATAAAGACTTCCTATTGGATTAAACCCATGTCTGAGTAGTCTCTGGTGGATACTTCACAACACTAACCAGCTTCCCAGGTCAGCAGCTGCTTTCCTGCAATGCTTGGGTGCTGCTGCCTGGAGCTGAACTGTCTCCAGATTCACATGCAAAGTCCAGTCCTTGGGGCTCATCATGTGACTTTGTGTAGAAGGAAGAGCCTGCCCTGTAACTGATTGACAGGAGAGTAGCAGCTATTCCCCAGACACAGGGAACAGGAACTGAAACGGGCATGCTAGGAAAACTGTGCATGCCTGTGAAGACAGGGTGGTGTGACCACAGGACCAGGAAGGCCAGGGCCGAAGCTGAAGGAAGTCTAGATGGCTGCTTTCTCCATGTTTTGGGAGGAACCTCACCTGCCCACACTTTGGTCATTGATTATGGATGCCATATTGTACACCCCTCAGTCGGTGGCACCTGTGAAGACAGCCTTAGGAAGTTAATGGTGTCACCACACTGAACCGGCCTGTACCTCATCCTCACCCTTCTGCCCTGCTCTGTCTAGGCAGCTCTCTGTGCACTCCTGACATGTGTGGGGAGCCCAGGCAGCCTCGAGTGGATGTGTAAAGAGCAAAGGAAATCTTGAGTAAATGTGTTCTGTTGACAGCCATGTCAGCAACCAAACGCATCAGACCCACGGGAATGGCAAAGCATCCCCTGGGCCAGGCTCAGAGGGATGGCAGAGTCTTCTGCTGATCTGAGTGCAAATGTTGACAGTGCGTGCACAAACTAGCAGACACAGCTTCTGCCTCCCGGAATCGAGGAGGAATCTAGGACCCAGATGAATGCAACCCGAGACCTCCCACCTACAGAGGCCTCCTACAGGAACCCCACCCTCCTCCCCCCTACCCCACCCAACCCCACCTCTGCGCACTGCAGGGCTGTACACAATAAATGTGTGTACAAATAAACGGGTTGTTCTGTCGATGCTGCTCCATCAGAGTGCATGCGACCCATCTGACCTCAGCTCTTCTGTACTTCCGTCTGTCTGTCTGTCCTTTCTTCTTTTCATCCCCCCCCCCCCCTGCCGCCCCGGTCAGGTCAAGTCTAAAGCCATGTAGGACATGGTGGACGTGCACATCAGAATTCGTGTCTTTACTGCCCCTCCGTCAGCTCACTGACAGCAACTTCAAGGAAGGAGTCACGCCCAAAGGTAGCGCAGGTGATCAGGGCTCTGAGGATATGACCTCAGGGGCCTTGAAGGCCCAGGGGGACCCTAACCCCGCCTAAGAGAAGCTAGGCTGTTCAAGAAAGTGCCACAGAACAGGTGGTCTTGGATGTTTCACACCAGACAAGAAACAGGAATTCCCAAGTCATCCATCCTCCCCCCCCCCCCCCGGAAAGGCTCAGAGACCACACATTTGTTGAGCCTCAGTATCCCCAGGCCCTGCTCTGAAAGCCAACTGACGACGGAAGGATACATGTCACCTGTGAGACACTCAGGCAAGATAAGCCTGGCTGTACTGACTTCACGGTTAGAGCCCGGAGCTGCGTGCCTGAGGATAAGAAAAGCCCTCCTGACCAGCTGCCGAACATTCCCTAACAAAAGACAGAGCCCATCTGGAGGGAGACCTATGCCCAGTGCCGCTGCCGTCAACAGCCCGCACCTACCCCCTCGCCCCCCCTGCTCTAGTGAGCAAGCCTGGCCACCCACCCGTCCTTTTGTTGGCTGAAAGGGAGGGCTAAATGGGGAAGCTGGCAGATGTGGCCAGCTCTGAGAGATGCCACCTGGGATTTTGCTTTTTCCCATTGAAGACAGAAAGCCTCAGCGACACGCAGTCTCTCTTTGCTGGCAGGCTTAAGGCTTCGTGTAAACAGGAGCCGGGGAAAGAAAAAGAAACAAGCTTGCCAAGGCTCGTTCCTGGCCGGGCTCTGGGCTCTGGGCTCTGGGCTCTGGGCTCTGCGTGTGGTTTCTCTATTCCACCACGATTTTACAGAAGACGATGAAGGAGCAGGGGCTGAGCCCACTCCAGAGGGTCGTGGCCTGGGTGTGGCTTGAGCGTGTGCCCCATGAGGCTTAGGTGTTAAGAGGTCCCTCTCTAGTGTGTAAGAGGCAACCGGACCTTTAAGAGGTGGGGCCTAGTGGAAGCCCGCCCACATTTACAGGGTCTCTGGGTTTCCTCTTCTTTCCTCTCCCTACATGCTCCCACCTTCTGCCTCACAACATTTTGCTAGAGCCAGCCTGATGTTTAGGCTTTCAGCCTCTGAAACAGTAACTTAAATAAACCTTTTTTTTTTTTTCTTTGTAAAACAACCTGCCTTGGGTATTGTACTATAGTAACAGAAAACAGACTAAGACAGGGTGCTAGGTAGTAAAGCCACTCTTCTGAATGTCAGGCCCCAGCTAAACTAGTCATGGACTAGTTTCAGGGACTTTCAGCGGAATGCTGCTGGGGGCTCGGGGTATGTCCATGGAAGAGAAACTGCACCAGGTGCCAGTTAAAGTGGCGTAAGGAGGAGTGGGAGTTCCAGGCCAGCCTTGGGGACTTAGCAAGTAGATCCAGGATTGATGAGGAGGGGAGGTGATGAGCTGTTGTGAAACTGTCCATCAAGGAATCCGGCTGAGGGCCTGAGGGCTTGGACCGCAAGGGTGGAAAACAAGGAAGCTGACTGAAAATGGGGGCCCCCAGAGCTGAACTGAATAGCGGGGCTCTAAGTGGCCAGGAGCAGCCTCCTAGAGTGCTCAGGGCAGCTGCTGGAGCTTGGGGTCAGGTTCAGGGGGATGCTTAACCAGAGATCTGGCGGAGCGTGACTAGCGAAGGCATCCACATACTTGGCGAGGCTCAGCAGCATCCTAGACACGGTAAAGGTAGAGGATGGGTGTCCAAGATCAGGAGGAAGATGGTTAAGGTCATACTGAGGACCTGACAGTGCTGGGACGCAGAACTTGGGGCCCCTGTGGGTCCTGGCAGAGTTGAGGTTTCCAGCCATGGTTGTGGGAGGAGTCGAGGGTTGGGGTGATAGCCTAAGGTGAGTTGGTAAGGGGAAGGCAGTGGACTCAGGGCTGGTATGGACAATCACTAGTTTCCCATGGCACCATGGGAGTGGTCCTAGCCTATAGCTGAGAGCACGTCTCAAGTGGGTGGGTGGTGGGCCAGACCACCCCCAGGCAGGCTGTCTCCCGATTCCTACCAGCACAACACAGAATTTGATCAGATAGCGACATGCCCCGTCTCATAGGGAGAAGCCAGCACAAGAGATCTGTCTGGGGGATGGGCCAGGGCCACCATCTGCTACCCCAGGGTCTCTAGTGAGGCCAACAGTCAGTCCTTGTGACTATAAAGATCCATCCAGCTTGTCCAGGCAGGGGAATACAACATTCCAAATCCATGGCCTGCAGACAGATAACCAAGGCACCTGCTCCTTGGGGACTGTCATGGTTTTGCATGGCTTTGGCCTGGCCCAGGTAGTGACTTCATGATAATGAAGAATGAGCTTACCTAGTGGGCTCATGCTGGCAAGCCTGGCTGATACGCTAAGTCCCTCTTCTGTGGGACTGCATAGGAGTTGGTGCCAAGGGACAGGCAAGCTTGTGGTAACATCCTTTGACACATTCTTGTTAGAAAGCCATTCCTTCCTAGTCCCAGTCCATCTTCCCATGATCCTCGACAGGACCATGCTCACTAGCCCATCACTGTTCTATGGAGCATGTACAGGAAGGTGACTGACCAGGCTTCCCCTGAAGGAGAGGAGTTCAGAGAACACTGAGCTTTGGGGCCCACCAGGGGCTTTCCTCTCCTCAGCAGGGACTGATGTGGACTGAGAGAGAACAGCTCCAAGGAAGCAGGAAGGAGCTGGGACCTGCAAACTAGGGGGAGGTGTGAGAAATGTCATCCATCGGAATATACTCTGGTTACCCTCCAAATGTTACAGGCAAAACTCCACGGTGTCCCTTCCTGGGGCAGAGCTGCACCATTGAGTTGACCCTCTGATACAGGATTTTGACAGCTTAAGTGAGTGGCTAGGAGCACCTTGAACACACAAGAGGGACTCTGTCATATGACCCCTACTGGTCCTCCTCTACCCAGTAGCTCAGGGTTTTGCAAATTGACTCTTCATAGGGCAGGTCCACCACATGCAATTCAATCTGGAGAGAAAATTCTCAGCGGGAGGCAGGCACACATTCTTCACGACCCGCAGCTTCGTGCCCTGCAGTGGCTTGGGCTGGTGACAGCTGGCGGGGCCTGGGGGACCAAAGTGGAGGAATTCACGGCTGAGGCCAGCATGCCATGTCCTTCCAGCCAAGACGTGTCCCTGATGCATATTTCTGGTAGTGTGTCAAGTGGCTCCATCCGGCTGGTGAGGAAGGGGCAGAGAGAACATATGGGGGCCAGATTTCCCTGGGCAAGGCACCACCTTCTCAGTGACTCGGTGAGGGCTTTGGGTGGAGCCAACATGGGGCCAAACTAGAATCTGACTCTGAGTCTCCGTCATTCTTGGTGTCCAGTGTGAGTAGCCAACCTGCTACATCGAGGACCTCGTATACTTCTCAAGGCTGGAAACTAGAACTGTGTCACCCATAGATTCAGCCGACAGCTTCCAGGCAGCAGCCATTGCCGAGAGAAGTGTACCAGATTCCCTCTCATACCGGCAACCAGTGCATCCCTGTCAGAGCCACCGCGGGTGGCTTAGGAAGCTGCGGTCCTTGGTAGGGAGACAACAGGCTTTGGGTCCAGTGGGATGGCAAGTCTCGTGCACGGAGCACTTATGGGTCTTACTGGGTGATATTGTTGGGACCCCAGGAATAGGTGATTTGGAAGCTCTAGAATCCTGATCAATCCTGTGGCTGGGGCCACACCGTGCTCCCTTCTCAATGAAATTCAGCCCCCAGCTCCTGAGGATGCCACAATGTTGGAGACTTAGAGAAGGAACGGAGTCAGAAAGAGGTAGCTAGTGTAGACAGGGTCCTAACAGGAAGGAGTGAGGACATCGACCAACACAGACAACCTTATGAGGACAAGGACAAGGGGTCTCTACTGTAGAGGAGCGTCCAGAGGCCATGCCTTGATCTTGGACTTGGGGCCTGAAGAATAAGGCAGTGAAATCTGTTATCTAACCCATGCACGAAACTCAGGTGTTTGTGGAGGCAGCAGATAACTGAGTACCACAGTGGTGAGGGGATTGGGTACCTTAGTAGTGAGGGGAAGAGAATGGTCTGAAGGTCAGAGCCTCTTGTGGTCACCATGGAGTCTCACTGACATCAGCCAGCTCTCCTGACACCTTGAGATTCCAGGCTGGGATGCCACTGAGCACCAGAAGACTGCCCAATGTGTTTGAGGCTCTGAAGTCCATTCCCAGCGACGCAAAAACAAGAATTGGCTTGAGGCATACAGTTGGTCATGGTGACATCGTCTTGCTCACTGAGAAAATGGGGTTCATTGATACAGTTTGCACCAGCTCAAACCTGGTGGATCTACAAATTACACTTGGGCATGAGAGGCTGGGGACCCAGGTACTTACTGCAGGGCCTCCCAAGTGACTGCTGGTCTCCAAACCGCCTTTTATTTTATGTCTTTTCTTATCACTTGAGGACAGTGGATATTTTTATCCTGGCTTTACTCTCCAGGCTGAAGAGCACACCCCAGAGTATGCAGCGGTTAGCCTCAGTGCTGGGGTTAATTCACTAACCCAAGGAAACAGATTTAATCCAGGCACCAGCGAAGCAGGGTGAGCCTCGCAGCGGCATCCTGGCCAGGAGAGGGTGGTGGGATTTAGAGGGCTTTCTTTTCCAAACACCACCACAAGAGACAGAACAAGAGTGTTCAGCACAATGTCTCCATGAGACCACCCCCTATCCAGACTCACACTGACTTCTGGACTGATCGTGGCGTTGTCTGCCAGTGTCCTGGGCATTGTGAAGGCAAGAACAGTGACTCTCCACCTCCCCCATGCCCCCGCAACTGCTCCCCCTCTCAAGGGTCTATGGCTGAAAACAACTGGGCAGAAAACACTGAGCAGTACACTAATACATGCTAACTCATATCCAGTGCCCCCTGTGGCCAGGCCCATTTTACAGATTCATAGATGGGATCCAGAGGTGCAAGTGACCCACCCAAGGTGACCCAGCACAAAGCCAGAACTTTAGCGTACAAGTCTAGGGTTTCCTGACTCTCAGCACCTGGCTGCTGAGGGACAGAGATATGGTTCTGATGCTGAATGGCTCCGAGGTCTGTGCGATTCCCTTAACCTTCCCTACCAACTGGGCCTCTGTCTGTCCCCACTAGAGCTTCCTCAGGGTGCTGTGGGAGAAATCAGACAGGACTTGGTGATAAGTGGAAATGGATTTCCAGTTGTGTGAATGGCAGAGGATAGTGGCCATCAAATCCACCTGCGACTTGGAAGCTGGGAGTGCAGTGTATGAGTGACAAAAACAGCCTCAGTCTTCCAAGTACGGTGGCTTTCAGCTCCTTCGGTACCTCTGCAGTCCCAGAGTTGGCTCATGGAGCCTCCAATGGGACCATCTGCGTATTAGCAAGCCCTAGTGCTCTTGAGGGCCAGACAGGCTCACTTCCAAGCTATGAGGTCATGATGACCATACCCTGTCCCTCTGCCCAGGACAGCCCTGGTCTTGATAGTTTCCAGCACTCCAGAAGGAAAGAGCCTCTCCCACTGGATCTGGGATGCTGGCAGGTGAAAAAAGGGTTCCCTGTGAATGAGAGTTTCCATCAGTGGATGGTGTGACCTGGACAGTGTCCAGAGCCTTCCCAGGGCATTCCGGGAATCCCGTCTGATGCGGCTGGAGTTGGGGCTGGAACCAGCTGGCTTTGAGCTGACCCAGAGATGGGAAAGAGTACAGGAAGAGGCCATAGCCCTGATGCAGAACCTCCCATTTCACAGATGAAAAGGTTGAGACCTCGGGCCTGCCTCCTGTCCATCATTACCACCCCTCCTCCTCCTGATACATGTAAAGTGGAACCAGTATGATAGGATCACTTATACCCCATCTTGTGCCACTGGGGACTCACTTAGCTCAGAGAAGACAGGAGCTTTGTGTGTGGGAAGAAGGCCTCTAAGATGAGCGTAGGAAGCCAAAGCAGAGGGGCTATAGCAGGGACACTCTCAGGACACCCACCCCTAGCCAGGCTCTGGGGGCCAAGCTCCTTTCCCAAGGAGTTTTGGCTTGCTCACACACTGGCTGAAGCCTTCAGTTGTCTATGAACGCCTTCATCCCTGTCCTGTCCAGGAAGGTTTCTTTTCCTTGAGCCCTTGTGGCAACGTGGTTACCTCTCAGCACCATGGGAAGGACATGGTGTGACTAGGCGAGCAAGGGAGGGGAGGAGTTTTGAGTCGGCAGCTCATCCAGAGATGAGCCATCCTGTATGGCTGGCCCTTCCAGGTTCTCTGACTGCTATGACTCAGGCAGAAGCCACAGCCAATGGCTACCTGGAATCGTCAGCAGGGGCCATGGGCTGTGATAGAGGCTGGGCTCGGCCACTTGTCCAGCTAAACCATGGTGAGGCCAGAGGAAGGGCTTGGCTATGTCTGTCCACATCTGAAGCAAGTTCTGGGAGCCATGTAGGAGGGTGGGGACAACAAGCTACTCAAGAGCTAGACACACATGCCGTGGTGGCTGGAGTCTATGCTGTGTTAGAAGCCACTAGACAAAGGGACTCGGTCTGGTCTTCAACCAGTGTGGATTTGGGAAAAGCCAGCAGATCCTGGAAAGCTGAGGATAAGGGGGACATTGGCCACCAGGGGCCAGTAGAGAAGGTCACCAAAGAAAAAAGGAGAGAGGAGATGGAGCCCCAGTCAGTTCTTGCTGTCTCTCTGAGCCTATGTGAGGGCTCCAGGGAAAGATGGTCCCTGGGGCCAGGAGAGGACAGGCAGACATCTGGCCTGGTGGCTTTCAGCTCTCCAGTGCCAGTGTCCGGGGTACCCAAGTTCACCTACGGAGGCCTTCACACCCTTAAGCTGCTGAGAGAAGATGACTAGGTTGTGCGTCAGAGCCCTCTGAGGATTGGGTCCCCCAGCATGAGAAGGTATAGCAGAGGCGGAGCTGGTGATCCTCTGTGAGCTGGGATTGTGTCCTCCTGTCCAAGGTAGCCACCCATTGGCACAGCCTGGTGCACAGCTGGGCTGGTCACGGGCTGGGTCAGTCAGGTGTGGGGAGCGGGAGGGGCAGGCCCCCTGGATTCCCAGGAAATCAACTGAGACTAGGGGCTGGGGCATTGCAGAGCAAAGGCTACGGCCACAGAAGAGCCAGCCCTTGTCCCAGGAGACCAAAGGCCCGCATTAACCACGCTCAGCTGTGGTGGGCAGAGCCATCCCAGCACGCAGTGACTCTTTCTTCCCCACCATCCGAGTGTCCCACACTTCCTGAAACTGTGCCTTTATGACAGGCCTTTCCATCGAAGCTAGGGACATTGAAAAGAGGCTCTGGTCTTCAAAAGCTTTTTGAAGCAAATACATCTTTTCATGGCTTAAATGACAGTTTGAAAAAGCCAAATCTGCGCTTCAGCTCTGATCTATCCTTAGGTTCCTTGCACAGAGGAGGGGATGGCTATTCAACACACCACACACACACACACACACACACACACACACACACACACACACACACACCTGTATATATGTGCCACATATGCTCACACACTGACACACATGCACATACATTGACATGCATGCACATAGAGACACATGGACACCTATGGACACATGGACACACATGTGTTCACACACACACACTAACCCTTACCTAAGGCACATGGTTACCACCAATAACAACATAACTATAAACTGAAGGACAGCATCTGGAGAGCGGCCCTTAGTGACCTGCACCAGCCCAAGCCAAGAGCCTTAGAGCTGAGACCCAGGGGCTGGCCAGGGATTAGCTGGTTGGTGGAAAGACTGGACTGGGGGAAGCCTGTGCAAAGGCCCTGAGGTAGGATCCTGGGGTGTAACTGAGGCAGAGAAAGACCCAGGATGGCCCAAACAAGACTGGTGGACTTTGTGAATTCCATTGAGAAGTTTGGTTTTGAAGGTTGCTTGTGGAGAATGTCACCAGGCCTCTGGGCTCTCACTTAGCCGTCACTCCGGTCTCTGGAAGCACTTGGGGGCCTCTCTCCAGTAACATCCAAACCAGATGCCGTGGGCAGCATTAATGAAGTGTTGACGCTCGAACATCCGGAACCAGTTTCCTGGTTGAGAGCGGCAACTGGCTGCAGCTGCTCCTGACAAGGACAAGTCTAAGTACAGGATCCCACAAGG
Organism: Peromyscus eremicus; assembly: GCF_949786415.1. Lineage (NCBI taxonomy): Eukaryota > Metazoa > Chordata > Mammalia > Rodentia > Cricetidae > Peromyscus > Peromyscus eremicus. The sequence goes on along the minus strand of NC_081436.1, from coordinate 18,948,774 downwards.
TAGCCTTGGGGAAAGTGACTTGGCTCTGGTTCCAGAGGAACTGGATGGAGCTGGGGGCCCAGTGCAGGACCCTGTGTGGAAGGTGTGGTGGCTCCTTGGCAGTTACATGGGGCAGCACACTTCCTTTGGCCCACTTGTGAATACCCACAAGGCTCTGGTTTGAGGTGACCAGTGTCCCAAGACCACCTGGGAGCTCAGCGTGTGAGGGTGCCTGGTGCTCTCACTTCCTTTCTGTTGGTGCGACAAACACTATGACCGGTACTACTTAGGGGAGGAAACTGTGTGGCCTTTACTTTCAAGCCACAGTTCATCGTTGAGGGAAGTCAAAACTGGAGTTCAAGGCAGTCAGTCCTGATTGCTATCTACACAGCACTACCTCCAACCACTGGACTCACTTCACAAAGAAGTGTGGCAGGAACACAGAAGAGCTGCTGGCTGGCTGATGCTCAGCTAGCTTATACAGTTCAGAATAGCCTGCCTAGGGAATGTTGCCACCCACAGTGGCCTGTGGCCCTCCTACACCATTTAGCCATCGAGACAATCCCCCACAGACACTCCCACAGGCCCGTCTGATCTGGACAATCAACTATGACCCCCTTCTCAAGTGATTCTAGGTTGTGCTACGTTGGCAGCTGAAGCCAACTGAGAACTTGGAAACAGGCTCTTGGCCTCTGTGGGTCATCAAAATGAGGTTGTGCTGGACTTGGGGAGCCCTACAGACGGAAGAGACATACAGCCAACGAAGAGACAGGTGTAAAGTGGGCAGAGACCGGAGCAACACTGGGGCACTGCATCCACCATGGTCTAGAAGGGACAGGATGTCTAGAAGGCTTCTCCCCGGGGCCTTTGAAGGGGGCCAGTTCTGCTGACACCGTGATCTCGTTTCTGTGTCCAACACCATGAAAAGATGCAAATCTGTCATTTCCAGCCTCAGGTATGAGGTCATCTGGGCCCGCAGCTCTAGACAATACTATAGGCTCTAACCACCAGGGATGCCTGCACTACTGTGACAAGAGACTGCTGCCTGCATGACCCCGGTTGTCTGCCAGATGGACTCGAGGGTACAAGGCACCTGAGCTCTCATCCATCTTGGGGAACACACTATCATATGCCTTTTATTTAATTATTTATTTATTTATTTATTTACTAGAAATGTCCCATCAGGAGATGGTGATCATTTGACTGTCTTAGCCAATCAGAGGCTCACCAGAGCTTTGCCTGGAGGCCCAGAAAGAGGCAACTGGGAGCTCCTGGAGGAGACAAGACCATCAGTGTGTAGTGCTCGCAAGGCATCCGGGGGTCCGACAGCCAGATCTGCCTAAGTCCTCGGCCACCAGGAGCCACCGAGTGGTTCCTGTCCCTTTCCTGGATTGGGAGCTGGGGCTGCCCGATGATGCTTTCTAAGTGTGATGGGGCTGAAGAGATATATCAGCAGTTAAGAGCACTGGCTGCTTTTGCAGAGGACCTGGGTTCCATTTCCAGCACCCACATGATGGCTCACAACCATCTGTAACTCCAGTTCCAGGGGATCTGATACCCTCCTATGGCCTCTGTAGGCAACAAGTATATACATGGTACACAGACATGCATGCAGGCAGACACTTACATGCGTAAAATAAAATAAACTATTTTTTAAAAGAGAGAGATACAGATATAACTTGGTTTTGTTTGTTTTTTCAAGACAGGGTTTCTCTGTGTATTTTTGGTGCCTGTCCTG